>NC_073397.1:33293258-33418258 GCF_028641065.1 Leucoraja erinaceus
GTTTGATTTGCTCAGGGTTCCAGTCATTTGCGGAGTCTGTTGTCTCCATATCTCCGGTTGGTCTACCCTCCACAGCCACAAAACCACTAATATGCAGACAAACATTATCTAATTACAATAGTCTCCAAATCCAATTATCCTCCTACATGGTAACAACCCTTCTAATAGAACAATTTCAAAGCACGCTTCACTTCCCCAGACACAATAACTGAAGGATAGGAGTCACCCCATTAAAGTTTCCTAAACATCCTCTCATTAGAATTCTCTTAGGTGTTGCAAGTTCGGCAAGTCCCCAACAACTCTCACCAACCTCTACAGGTGTGCCCGAGAAAACATTCTATCAGGACGCATCACAGCATGGTTTGGGAACAACTCCATCCAATCATGGATGATCAGCCATGATCACATTGAATGGCGGTGGTGGCTTGAAGGCCCGAATGGCCCACTCCTGTACCTGTTGTCTATTGCCTATTGTCTAATGGTATGGGGAGAAGGCAGGGGAATGGGGTTAGGAGGGAGAGATAGTCCAGCCATGTTTGAATGACAGAGTAGACTTGATGGGCCGAATGGCCTAATTCTACTCCTATCGCTTATGACATGACAATCACTCCATACACAAGCACTAACCTACACACTAGGGACAATTTCACCAAAGCCAATTAATCTACAAACTAGTACATCCTTGGAGGGTGGGAGGAAACCCGAAGAAAGCTCACGCCGTCACGAGTAGAACATACAGACAGCACCTGTAGTCGGGATCCAACCCGGGTGTCTGGCGCTATGAGGCATTTACTGGCACGAGAACGTTATTGGCATTGCACGCCTGCGGCCTAATGTCTGGGTTGATGGAGAAGCGAGCAACAGGATCTTAGTTGAAACAAAGATCATAAGATCATAAGAGATAGGAGCAGAATTAGGCCATTCAGCCCACCACGCCTACTCCACCATTCAATCTTGGCTACTCCATCTCTCCCTCCTAACCCCATTCTCCTGCCTTTGCCCCATAACCTTTGACAGCTGTACTAATCAAGAATCTATCTATCTCTGCCTTAAATATATCCCTTGACTTGGCCTCCACAACCTTCTGTGGCAAAGAATTCCACAGATTCACCACCCTCAAATAGACAATAGACAATAGGTGCAGGAGTAGGCCATTCGGCCATAAGAAAGAAATTCCTCCTTCCTCCTTCCTAAAATAACGTCCCTTAATTCTGAGGCTATGACCTCTAGTCCTAGACTCTCCCACTAGTGGAAACATCCTCTCCACATCCACTCTATCCGAGCCTTTCACTATTCAGTGCATTTCAATGAGGTCCCCCCTCATTCTTCTAATCTCCAGCGAGTACAGGCCCAGTGCCGACAAATGCTCATCATATGCTAACCCACTCATTCCTGAGATCATTCTTGTAAACCTCCTCTGGACCCTCTCCAGAGCCGGCACATCCTTCCTCAGATTTGTCCTTATTGTCCTTTTCCCACAGAGCTGAAGCTCAGATGTCCCAGGCTAATCCTGTTCCATTATTCACTACTGCAAGGCCAGCTGTTATTACCTTTCCCCATTCAACCCTAGACCCTGGCACCTTCATGGGCATCGGAGGGCACTTAAGGTCCTATGTGTTGGTTTGGATCTTAAGTGACGTACTACTAGCCTGGATAAAGGCAGCAAATGTCCTTTCCTAAACAGCATCATTGAATCAGATGAGTTGCTATGGGTTTCATAATAGAACGTTAAACAACACGGAGCAGGAACAAGCCCTTCGGCCCACAATGTCTGTGCCAAATATGATGCCAAGATCAACTAATCTCTGCATGCACGCACGTAATCACACCTCTCCATTCCCTCCATACCTATCTAAACGCCTCTTAAACGCCACTAACGTATCTGCCTCCACCACCACCCCTGGCAGCACGTTCCAGGCAACCCCCCACTCTCTCTGCAAATCCCCTCTAAACGTTACCCCTGTTGCCTTAAAGATAAAGCCCTCTAGCCAGTGACATTTACACCCTGAGAGAAAAAGATTCAGACTCTAATCACAGCTAATGATAAGCTATAAAAACAAACTTGTTTCGTGACCTGAATTTAAACCTGCCAGCGATCATGACAGAAGCCTTCAGGTGACAAATATAGTAACATGACAGCATGGAATTCCTTTCAAATAAATCAGAACAATAACCATATCTGATTCGGTAGGGCAGAGAAATCAACTTCAACTTGACATTTAAGAAGCAGCTTTGGAGTTAAATATTTTTCAGACTGTGTCGTTTTGTACTCTGATAAAGGGCACACCCAAGGCAGTTGCTGGTATGATGCAAGGAACAAACATACCTGTGTAATCTCACTGATTAATGCACAATATTTACTTTGTGAATTCACACATCTCTTTACGATTACATCATGCTCCACCACCTCCAGTGCCCAACGATACCAAATGCACACGCTGCTCTTTGCACTGCGTCAATGCCATCCCATCTCGGCACGAGTTAACTCTTTATCCGCACGTTTGTCAGTCTCGTTCTTATCCCATCCTTCATTCTTTATAAATCAGTGCCTCATCAATTCCCCCGAGCCCTCTGAATGAAATGCCGAACTGCAGAAATGCTGTGCCCTCCAGATCCGTTCACTGGCAACGGCTCGATTGAATAAGGGGTAAGCCATTTAGAACGGAGACGAGGAAACATTTTTTCTCACAGAGAGTGGTGAGTCTGTGGAATTCTCTACCTCAGAGGGCGGTGGAGGTGGGTTCTCTGGATGCTTTCAAGAGAGAGCTAGATAGGGCTCTTAAAGATAGCGGAGTCAGGGGATATGGGGAGAAGGCAGGAACAGGGTACTGATTGGGGATGATCAGCCATGATCACATTGAATGGCGGTGCTAGCTCGAAGGGCCAAATGGCCTCCTCCTGCACCTATTGTCTATTGTCTATTATTGTATTGTTGTAGGAAGGAACTGCAGATGCCGATTCAAACTGAAGATAGGCACAAAATGCTGGAGTAACTCAGCGGGACAGGCAGCACCTCTGGAGAGAAGGAATGGGTGACGTTTCGGGTCGACACCCTTCTTAAGACCCCATTCCTTCCCTACAGAGATGCTGCCTGTCCCGTTGAGTTACTCCAGCATTTTGTATCTTGCTTTGGCTTGATTGCATTCAAGTCTTCACTGTACCTCGGTACACGTGGCATTAATAAACTTAACATGTGCATTGTTCAGGTAATCTAATAATTGTCCACATGTTTCCACTGCAATATTCTCCGAAGGCCGGCCGTTCCCAACACGATGGCCAACTGGAAGATGGTGAATTCAATGAATGCGCATGTAAACACAATATCCATGAGTTCAGTTTCAGTTTAGTTCATTGTCAGGTGTACCAGAGTACAGTGAAAAGCTTTTGTTGCTTGCTGACCAGCCCGCGGAAAGATAATCCATGATTACAATCATGATTAGGGAATAACGTTTGGTGCAAGGCAAAACCAGTAACGTCCAATCACAGAGTGTCTGAGGGTCACCAATGAGGTAGATAGTAGTTCAGGACTGCTCTCTGGTTGGTGAGAGGATGGTTCAGTTGCCTTCAGTTTTTAACAGCTGGGAAGAAACTGTGCATGGATAACCATATAACCATATAACAATTACAGCACGGAAACAGGCCATCTCGACCCTTCTAGTCCGTGCCGAACACATAATCTCCCCTAGTCCCATATACCTGCGCTCAGACCATAACCCTCCATTCCCTTCCCATCCATATAACTATCCAATTTATTTTTAAATGATAAAAACGAACCTGCCTCCACCACCTTCACTGGAAGCTCATTCCACACAGCTACCACTCTCTGAGTAAAGAAGTGGTAGCTGTGTGGAATGAGCTTCCAGTGAAGGTGGATCTGGTGGAGAACTTAGTCTGAAGAAGGGTCTCGACCCGAAACGTCACCTATTCCTTCGCTCCATAGATGCTGCCTCACCCGCTGAGTTTCTCCAGCATTTTTGTCTACCTTTAAATCTGGAGGTGTGCGTTTTCACACTTCATGGACTTCTCGCGTGCAGAACATGCTGGGGCAACTCGGTGGGTCAGGCAGCATCTGAGGAGGGAATGGACGGGCAACATTTCATCCGTGCCAACACATCTCCTGGAAGAAGGTGTTTCACCAAAGGATCTGACCTGAAACATCATCTGTTCATTCCCTCCATAGATGCTGCCTGACCTGCTGAGTAACTCTAGTACTGGTGTTCAGGATTCCAGCATCTGTAGTTCCTTGTCTCCCCATGGAGTCTGCACTGCCATTCAAAATGATCATGGCTGATCATCCAACTCAGTATCCTGTACCTGCCCTCTCTCCATACCCCCTGATCCTTTAGCCACAAGGGCCACATCTAACTCCCTCTTAAATATAGCCAATGAACTGGCCTCAACTACCTTCTGCGGCAGAGAATTCCACAGATTGACCACTCTCTGTGTGAAAAATGTTTTCCTCATCTCGGTCCTAAAAGATTTCCCCCTTATCCTTAAACTGTAACCCCTTGTTCTGGACTTCCCCAACATCGGGAACAATCTTCCTGCATCAAGCCTGTCCAACCCCTTAAGAATTTTGTAAGTTTCTATAAGAACCCCCCTCAATCTTCTAAATTCTAGCGAGTACAAACCGAGTCCATCCAGTCTTTCTTCATATGAAAGTCGTGACATCCCAGGAATCAGTCTGATAGATAGTGTAAAGGCCCTGTCCCAGGATGTGAGTTTACCCAAGAGCTCTCCCCAGTTTTAAAAAAAAAAATCAAACTTGTGGTAAGTACGTAGAATGTACGTAAGGGGTACGTCGGAGCTCGTGGATGTCTCGTCGCGGCTCGTAACGCTAACGGCAGGTACTCGGGAAACGCGGAAACTCATGAAGTTTTTTCAACAGTGTGAAAAAAATTTCCAAGTAAAAATATACTTGCGATGAAGCACCACGAGTTTGATTTTTTTTTTAAACTCGGAGAGCTCTCGCAACATGGGACAGAGGTTTAAGACAAGCAGAATTTGTTTATTCCCTGTGGAGTGGTATCAAAACAAGATGACTTTAGGTTCATGGGCACAGAGGAAGGAATATTAAAGGGCATCTGAGGGGGAAGGTTTATTTACACAGAAACTGGTTGATAAGTGGAATGAACTGCCAGAGGAGATGATGGAATCAGAATCTTGCTGCACCTAAATAGGAGAGGCATTGTGGATGTAGATTAAGGCTGGGATCAGTGTAGGAAAACAGTGACCTTAGGTGTGGTGTGCCAAAGGGCCCCATGTTGGGCTGTGCGGATCGAGAAGCCTTTCAAGTGTTTATTTATGCAGCTGTTATATAATCGTCTGAAACTTTGGAAACGTCAGAGCCTGGCTGTATATTTCCCTCGTTGCTGTTCGGTCACCACCATAAATAGCAAATTGGCTTTTCACTAAAATGCCCAACCTATGTCCCAGAAGAAACCCTAACCATTGCCAGAGCCACCGCCAGGCACAAGAGTCACCATTCAGTTCTCAGGTTACTGAACCAACTCGAGAGCAGTCTTGACCTCCCATCGACCTCACTGGAGACCTTTGAACTGTCTTGGATTTAAAGACTTGATTGGATATCTTGCATTAAACGTTTTCCCCTTTATCCTGCTTTGGCACGGTGGCACAGCGGTAGTTACAGCGCATACAGAGCCGGAGATCCGCGTTCGATCCCGACTGCAGACTCGCTAGAATTTAGACGATTGAGGGGGGATCTTATAGAAACGTAGAAAATTCTTAAGGGGTTGGACAGGCTAGATGCAGGATGATTTGTAGGATATTTGGCTTGGTATGAATGTAAATTGTCCCTGGTGTGTGTAGGAGAACTACTGTATGGGGATTGGCGCTGAATCTGTGGTCCAATAGTAGAGTTGCCAACTGTCCCGTATTAGCCGGGACATCCCGTGTATTGGGCTAAATTGGTTTGTCCCATACGGGACCACCCTTGTCCCGTATTTGACTGCTACAACTCGGGTCAAGGGGACTGTCGGGTCGGAGCGCCGTGTCCAGCCCCGCCTCACCCGTCCCGACGTAGTGCAGCCCATGGAGTGCAGCAGCAGCAGCGCCTCGCCCGTGGCCCCGTCGGTCGGCAGCCCGGCCAGCTGTCCGACCTTCACTGACCGCCGACACCAACGAATTGCAGTCAGGAATTTGTCCCTTATTTTGACCTTTAGTCCCTTACTCGGGAGTGAGAAAGTTGGCCACCCTCGCCAACGGTCCTGTTGCCGAGCCCTCTTTCTAAACCAAACTAAATGTGAAAAAAATGGTTTTACCATATTTGCTATTTCCTGTCATTAATTCATCAGCCTCCATATCTAGAGATTTATCACTTACTTATCACGCCACCTTCTTATTCATATATCCATAGAAACGTTATTTGTTTGTTTTGATATTACACCCAAATAGTTAGATTCTGCCCAATGAGTGAGGCAACACTATTCAGTGTTTTGTTTTCATTTCAAAAGTGTCAGAAGTGAAAATAAAAGGAGGAGAAATAAAAGTGTTGACTGATTGTGTAATTATTCAGTTTTAATAACACACCCAGAATTCCTCTGCGCCCATTCACTTATTGTAAATGATTTCTTTTACGTTTATTGATGATGCACAAAGAAACTTCAGTTACATCTGGAGTCATGCTTTTATTCATTGCCACATCCTATTAATAGGTAGAGTGTTTAACTTGGCAAGCACAAAATAAGCCTGTCGATGCAGGAACTACAGATGTTGGAATCTGGCACAAGAACACAAAATGCCGGAGTAACTCAGGGGCTTAGGCAGCATCTCTGGAGAAAAGGAACAGGGGGCCGTTTCGGGTTGAGACCCTTCTTCAGAATGAGAGTCTGGGGAAAGGGAGATGAGAGGCACAGACAGACATGGATAGGTGACGTTTTGGGTCGAGACTCTTCATCAGTTTAGAATAGAATAGTTTCTTTATTGTCATTGTAACATGAACCATGTACAACGAAATTTAAAAATGTCAGCCAGTCAGTGCACCATTCAAACATTTCTAAAAGCTAACGATACATACAAGGTAAAATATTAAAAGATAAACAACTAAAATAAATATCACGAAAATAGCACGCATAAACACCCAACCCTCCATCCTTCTGTTGATTTCACAGTGTACCACAGTCCCTTAGTATGTCTCGCCCCTGCGTTCCTTGGCGGCTACATTTAGTGCTTTTATAGCAGTGGGGTAAAAACTGTTTTTTAGTCTGTTCGTCCTTGTCCTTGTAGATCTGTACCGTCTGCCTGACGGCAACAGTTCAAACAGGGAGTGTCCGGGGTGGGAAATGTCCTTTATGATACTCTGGGATTTTTTGGTGCAGCGGGAACTGTGTAAGTCCTCCAAGGTAAGGAGAGGGCAGCCGACAATCCTCTGGGCGTTGTCAATGACCCTCTGGAGCGCTTTCCTCTGAGCCGCTGTGCAGCTGGTGTACCACTCGCATACACAGTATGTTAGTATGCTCTCAATCAGTCTCAAGATTCCAGCATCCATGTTCTCTTTTAAATGGGAGAAGTCTATTGGTCCAAGAATTGCATCAGCTCTGTTTCCATAAGAGTGAAATGTCCCAGCGCAAGACCACGTTAATAACAATAACACTATTAAATGTTCAACTCCAAGTACCTTTTCCAACTCAAGGCCGTATGTTTTTATTGCATATAATTGAGAACATTGAAAAATAGATTCATGGAATCCACTGCCTCGGAAGGAAATGCAGATGCTGGTTTACACCGTAGACACAAAATGCTGGAGTAACTCAGCGGGACAGGCAGCATCCCTGGACAGAAGGAATGGGTGACGTTTCGGGTCGAGCCCCTTCTTCTGCCAGTCTGACAAAGGGTCTCGATCCGAAACGTCACCCATTCCTTGTATCCAGAGATGCTGCCTGTCCCACTGTTACTGCAGCATTTTATATCTATCTTCATCAAATCCATTGTGACTCAGTCATTTAAAGTCCAAAGAAACAGTGCAAATGGGTCTCTGTTCCCCCAATAGTTCTGTGTGCACATTACAAATTATAAGCAAGGGGTGAGGACCACAGCTACCCAACACGCAGACTGCTCTCCTTGTTACGGTCAGGCAGGCGATACAGGAGCACGGCTGCACGCACCACCAGACTTAAGAACAGTTTTTACCATCAGGCTTCTGAACTCATAAACACATTTCACATCATATGTTCTGATTATTTTATTATTGGCTTTTTACCTTACCCATGTCATTTTTATCTTAATTTATCCTTGTAACATTATTGCCGAGGTGACACATAGAAACATAGAAAATAGGTGCAGGAGTAGGCCATTCGGCCCTTCGAGCCTGCACCGCCATTCAATATGATCATGGCTGATCATCCAACTCAGTATCCCATCCCTGCCTTCTCTCCATACCCCCTGATCCCTTTAGCCACAAGGGCCACATCTAACTCCCTCAAGACACGTTGTCTTGTCAAACACATTTAATTGTACCGTTGACCCTGTGTTAACCTACATATGACAAATAAATCTGAATTGAATTGAATTGACACCTATTTAAAAAGGGAAATTGATTGATTTAATTGAAAGGTACAGCATGGAAACAGGCCCTTCGGCCCACTGAGTTCATGCTGACCATCGATCACACTAGTTCCATGATATCCCATTTTCCCATCCACTCCCTACACACACAGGGCAATTTTTACAGGGGGCCAACTCTCCAAAGGGTCCGAACCTTTCCCTGTACTTTACTTCACATAACAAATGTTTTTCCCTTTATCCTGTATCTGTACACTATGGGCGGTTTGATGGCCGTCATATGTAGGACCTTGGTTAGGCTACATTTGGAGTATGTGTCCAAGTATACAGCACATTTGTAAGACTTTCCTTTGACTGGATAGCACGCACCAAAGCAGGTTTATACTGTACCTCGGTACACGTGACAATAAACCAAACCAAACACCTCTATTCTAACAGCACAGCGGTAGAGTTGCTGCCTTACAGCGCCAGAGACACGGGTTCGATCCTGACTACGGGTGCTGTCTGTACGCAATTAGTACGCAATTAGTACGCAATTAGTACGTTCTCCCTGTGACCGGGTGGGTTTTCTCTGAGATCTTCGGTTTCCTCCCACACTCCAAAAACGTACCAGTTTGTAGGTTAATTGGCTTGGCGTAAATGTCAAATTGTCCCCAGTGTGTGTAGGACAGTGTTAAAGCGCAGGGATCGCTGGTCGGTGTGGACTCGGTGGGCTGAAGGGCCTGTTTCCGCGCTGTATCTCTAAACTAAATTAAACTAACATTGCCTTTTTAATCTTTTCTTCAGCTTTTCCAAACCTCGATTTGGAACCTATCCCTAATAATAATGGAAAAGGCTTTAGTGTTCGGCTTTATGGTTCCACTTAGGTTTTCCCTGCGGAGATCTGTGACTCACTTTTTACGATTCTTGGGATTCTTGGCAGCCTGCGCTTATTCAACGAGATCCTGACTTATTGTGCTGCAAACCTTTGTGTATTTGGTTTTCTCGCGCAAAAACCCTTTGATGATTTTGATAGGAAGTATAAGGAGTCTTATAAATTCCCGACCTATTCAAATTCAATTCCTGCCGTATATTAAGACAACCAATTTATTTTCCGCAGATCATTTATTTTCCATTTTTAATGTCTCCATTTATTGTTTCATGCACTTAAAATTCGATTGTCTATCTTCAGCTTTACAATTGGCATTGCTTTCTCTTTAACAATATTAAACACGAGACTACGTGGGACTCGTTGGGTCCCATGTTCACATGGGAGGGCTGGTCCCCCACCGCAATATTCCACCTCTCTGCCAATTCCAATATTGGTGGCAAATGGGGGAGGGGGAGATTTCTGGAGCATTAGAATGGGTGTTGTGGGCCAAAGGGACTGCTTTTCAGAGGACTAGTATGGACATTGTGGGCTGAATGGATTCTTGGGCTGACAGCTCAGTCACTCAGGCCTGGTGGGCTGGCAGCTCAGTCACTCAGGCCTGGTGGGCTGGCAGTTCACTCACGGCTATTCCTTGAAATTCCATTTCAAGCGGAGTGCAGGCCATCACATTCAATTTCAATGCATTTCAAGCAGAGCGCAGGCCACCAAATTGCCAAACAACTCATTGCATTGCCATTAAGGGCTAACAAATCATTTATTGCAAGTACATTGCAGACTCACAGTTCAGTTGATTCACAGCTTAGAATCACAGTTGTGGACTCTTCCTCACGGTCTTCCAGGGTGACTGACTCGTGTCCAGTCATCCGGGGTTTTATAGTCCTGCTCCTCCCCCCTTGATTGTGGTGATTGGCAGTAGAGATGACCAATCAGCTGATCTCAAGATTTTTTTAAACAACCATGACTTTTTTATTTTTCATCGATCGGAAAAATCCTCCTGGCTGCCTCAGCGGAGGAGGACTGTGAGTAAGATGGCCAAAAATCACAGCGATACATGGTTGCGTTTTTTCTAAAATCAATATATAACACAGACAGGAATTGGTCAAGATGAAACTTTCAGTTATATAGATGTTGAATGCCAAAACAAAGTGGTTATTAGCTGGTAAACATTGAGCTCAAACATGCTGAAAGGTCGCTGCTGATTTTGTCAAGAACATGAAGCAAACTACAATGTGTGTGTTCGAACTTCCATGGCAAAGAATCACAAAAGGTTACAGCGCTGAAATTGGTCCTTTCAGTCCATTGTGACTTACTACGCTAATCCCATTTGCCAACATTAGGTCTGTATCCCTCCAACCTTCTTATCCAAGTCCCGGTCGAAAATCCCTTTAAACGTTATAGAGACATGAGTCATACAGCACGGAAACAGGCCCTTTGGCTCAACTTGCCCATGCCGACCAATATGTCCCATCTATACTAGTCCCACCTGCCCGCGTTTGGCCCATAACCCTCTAAACCTATCCTATCCGTGTGCATGTCCAAATGTCTCTTAAACATATTGATGGTAGCTGCCTGTTGAACATTTTCGACAACCTATGACGGGTGCTGGCAATCGCCGAAATAGTTGCGCAAGTGTGACAGGCCCATTAGATCATAGCTCAGGCATTCAGGTTTAGATTTCATTGTTTTGATTACTCCATCTGGGAGTGTTGCACTCTGCAAATGACACGATTAACATCATAATTTGTCATTTCACCGAGCAACATCCTCGTAAATCTTCTCTGCGCTCTTTTCAGCTTGACGACATCTTTCCTACGGTGGCCAAAACTGACCACAACATCCTCAATGTGGCCTCTCACCACTGTCTTGCGTAATTGTAACATGACCTCCCAACTTCCAAAGGAAACCTCCGCTCCAAATAGTCTATCTCTCCTCATAATGACAGCCCTCCATCCCCAGGTAACGCCCTGGTGAATCTCTTCTGCACTCTCCCCATGGCCATTACATCCCTCCTGAACCATGGTGACCAGAATTGTGCGTAATATTCTACGTCTGTCTTTGTGTGTCCATCGGCCCACAATATCTGTGTCGAACATGATACTAAACTCCTCTCCTGGCAGGTGAGCTGTATCCCTCCATATCCAGTGCCTATTTAAAAGCCTCGTAACTGCCTCAACCACCATCCCTGGCAGCATGTACCAGGCACCCAGCACCCTCTGTGTAAAAAAAGTTGCCCTGCACATCTCCCCTCGTCGCTAAAGGTCTATCCCCCTGCCTTTGACATCTCCACCCTAGGAATAAGGTTCTGACTGTCTACCTTATCTATGGCCCATAACTTGAATAGGATTAGCGTAGATACAATGGGCGACTTTGGCATGATGATCTGAAGAGATTTCTGTGCTGGATTACTCCATGACTTCATGGCTCTACGTGCATGACTTCTTCTCTTACTTACTTTAAAAAACACAAAGCGATGGACTAAGTCAACGGGTCGGGCAGCATCTATGGAGGTGATCGATAGGCCATGTTTTGAGTCAGGATCCTTCTTCAGACAGTCAGACCCTTCTCCAGACAACTTGAAAAGTCCGCTATCCATGTCCTCCAGAGATGCTGCCTGACCCGCTGAGTTCCCCCAGCACTTTGTGTCATATTTTTGTAAACAAACACCTGTAGCTTAGTTTAGTTTCACCGTACCTTAATTGGCATATGGGGCAATGAAATTGAATTGAATCTTGAATCTTTAGAGAAACAGTGCGGAAACAGGCCCTTCGGCCCACCGAGCCCGCGCCGACCAGCGATCCCCGCACACCAACACTACTCTACACACACTAGGGACAATTTTACATTTTATACATTTATACTAAGCCAATTAACCTATAAACCTGCACGTCTGTGAAATGTGGGAGGACACCGAAGACTTTCTTCCCCACACTCCAAAGACGTACAGGTTCGTGGGTTAATTGGCTTGGTATAAATGTAAATTGTCCTTAGTGTGTAGGATAGGGGATCGTTGGTCAGCACGGACTTGGTGGGCCGAAGGGCCTGTTTCCATGTTGTGTCTCTAAACAAAACAAACCCCAGGAGAGATCCGATAAATGGTTCAATGGATCTAATTTATGGGTATCAGAGGTTATGGGGAGAAGGCAGGAGAATGGGGTTAGGACGGATAGATAGAATGGCGGAGGGATGGGCCGAATGGCCTAATTCTGCTCCTATAGCTTATGATCTTATGAACTTATCCAGAGATGCTGGCTGTCCCGCAGAGTTACTCCAGTATTTTGTGTCTACCTTTGGTGTAAACCAGCATCTGCAGTTCCTTGCTGTACATATTATATATACATGATTCAAAGATTAATCACAAAGAAAATAGGTCTGAAAATTGCTTTCCAGTCGGAGAACTGATATTTAGTGAAAACATCCATCTTCCCATAGAGCACAGTTTAATTTAAGATAATTAGTTTCTCCCACGTCAATGTTATCTCATATTCACATCTTTTCTTTCAGCTAGTAACGTAGATCAGACCATGTGGATCATCTCTGCCTCATTTAACAGTCTATTATATCTGTATGGGTTGAGATTCACTTTAGACTTTAGAGATACGGCATGAAACCAGGCCCTTCGGCCCATCAAATCCCCCCCGACCAGCGATCACCCCGTACACTAGCACTAGCCGACACACACTAGGGACACTTTACAATTTATAGAAACAGGTTAACCACAAACCGCACGTCTTTGGAGTGTGGGAGGAAACCAGAGCACCCGGAGAAAACCCACGCAGGTCACAGGGAGAACATACAACTCCACACACAGTCAGGATCGAACGCAGTTTCTATGGTGCAAGGAGGCAGCAACTCTCCCTGTGCTGTCTTTTTAAGTTAAAAGACTCTGGGGTTTGTTGAACCACCATAAACAATAGTGAATTCAGCATGAGATTTGTGAACCTTGTGCTGAGCTCGTGTTCTTCATAGTGAGTTTACCCACAAAAACAGGCTGGGAGCAGATATTCTCCTGACATCTCTAATGTGTAGGGAGTGGGTGGGAATTACATAGAACTTGAGCAGCCACCGTTGCACAGCGGTAGAGTTGCTGCCTTTACAGCGCCAGAGACTCGGGTTCGTCCCCGACTGTGGATGCTGTCTGTACGGAGTTTGTACGTTCTCCCCGTGAACTGCATGGGTTTTCTCCAAGATCTTCGGTTTCCTCCCACACTCCAAAGACGTGCAGGTTTGCAGGTGAATTGGCTTTGTGTATGTGTAAATTGTCCCGAGTGTGTGTAGGATAGTGTTCGTGTGCGGGGATCGCTGGTCGGCATGGACTCGGTGGGCCGAAGGGGCTGTTTCCGCGCTGTATGTCCAAACTAAACTAATCTACACTAATAAATGATTACAATCATGTCATCCACAGTGTACAGATACAAGATAAAGGGAATAACGTTTAGTGCCAGGTAAAGCCCAGTAAAGTCCGATTGCAGATATTCTGAAGATCTCCAATGAGGTAGATAGTAGCTCAGGACCGCTCTTTAGTTGTTAGTAGGATGGTTCAGTTGCCTGATTACAGCTGATCAGATAAGGAGGGCCTGTCCCACCAGCATGCGATTGCATGCGTCTAGCGTGAACAAACGTTGTTGCTTGAGGCGTACAGCCCCGCGGGGCCGGTCCCAATTCGAACCGCGGAGGCGTATGGAGTTGTGCGGGGCTGGTCCCGACATCATACTCACCAATCAGCTGGGCAGGAGGCAGCCCGACTGTATTTGGACGTCGCATGGCATCGGGCGGTGACGTCATCACGCAACGCCAGGCGCTAGGCGTACGCCATCACGATGCAGCGTACGACGTCAAGACGCTGCGTACGGCCTCAATGCGACTGCGGGCCGACAGACCGTTGTCGCGCGGGATTTTCGGACAATGCAAGATTTTTGGAGCCCCGCGCGATGTCGGGGCCGCTGGTGATCGAAGTGGGACCGGCCCCACGAGGCCGTACGCCTCAAGCGAACACGTTAGGTCGCGCTAGACGCATACTATCACATGCTGGTAAGACAGGCCCTATAAATTATTCCAGCACCTGCAGTTTCTTAAGCCTTCAATTGATGGCACAATCTTAGTAGGTATGTTACAAAACCTACCTGAATCGTGGCTGAGCATCTGCCCTACCCCGTGTGCGCGATTTTGGCGCTGTTTAGAGGGGGCGGGTTTAAAACGCGATTTTTACTAGGCTGTTGCAATCGAAAATGTTCAGCCTAGTAAATCATTAATGGAAAATCGCTGAAAGACCCCGTCGCAAAAGGTATTATTAGTTTTTATGGCCTTGTAAAATAGTTATAGTAGTTTAAAAATCACTCTCTAAACTCGCAACCTCTCGCAGCCCCAGGGTTTTATAAAGCAAACAATTAAAGGTATGTACCTTATTTTTACATTAAATGGGGCTTGTATATAACCCTGTTATAAAGTTTTCTATAGCGAGTAGCTCATTTTGGGCTCTTTATATCCCGCAGTATTTTTCTGGGCATTTGAGGGCACAAATCCAGCGCAATGTGAACGTTCTAAACCAGCGCATTCCACAGGAACCCACTAGAAAGCTGATTTAAATTGACTAATTTACAGCAATTGAACACTAAATTCCTTCCATTTGGCCTATAAATTGATGTGAATGAGATTTAAAAATCATGTTTTATTGTGAATTATTTGTGAATATTATTTGGACACTTGGGCTATTTAAAAATGTTAATCATTTATTAAGAAATGGATAGATGTTTAGATCTAGTAATTGAAGTTTGAAATTAGCTACAATTGGGTAACTAACTAATTATATGCTTTAATTTCAGGTCATCCAAGTAAGATTATTTTATATTTGTTTCAGAATGCTTCAATCTATGATAACTGAAAATTTCATTCAGTTCTCTTAATTTTTAAGAAGGTTATGGGCTTTTGACTGTCCACGATCACAGCTTTTTTGTTATGTCCATAGAAAATCAATAGGGAACAAGATGCTAATTTCCCAGTATGAAAATGGCCATAACTTTTTTATTACTTGAGATATGAAAGTGAATTAGATGTCAAATTAAACTTATTGTTATGCTTCATCTGATGGGATAAATTGCAGACTTGATTTTTTAAATCTCAAAATTTTGTAACATTGCTAATCTTAGTGATAGTTTTAGTTTTTTAGTTCAGTTTTTTAGTTTTAGAGATACAGCACGGAAACAGGCCTTTTGGCCTACCGAGTCCACACCCGCCACCGATCCCCGCACACTAACACTATCCTACACACAGTAGGGACAATTTACATTTCTACCAAGCCAATTAACCTACAAACCTGTACGTCTTCGGGTGTGGGAGGAGACCAAAGATCTCGGAGAAAACCCACGCAGGTCACAGGGAAAATGGACAAACTCCATACAGACAGGGCCCGTAGTCAGGATCGAACCCAGGTCACCAGCGCTGCAAGTGCTGTAAGGCAGCAACTCTACCGCTGCGCCACCGTGCCACTCTAGTCGTTGATAGGATGGTTCAGTTGCCTGATCACAACTGAACAGATAAAAGATTTCAGCATCTGCAGTGGGATGGCAGGAGTTTCATATGAAGAAAGACTGGATAGACTCGGCTTGTACTCGCTAGAATTTAGAAGATTGAGGGGGGATCTTATAGAAACTTACAAAATTCTTAAGGGGTTGGACAGGCTAGATGCAGGAAGATTGTTCCCGATGTTGGGGAAGTCCAGGACAAGGGGTCACAGTTTAAGGATAGGGGGGAAATCGTTTAGGACCGAGATGAGGAAAACATTTTTCACACAGAGAGTGGTGAATCTGTGGAATTCTCTGCCACAGAGGGTAGTTGAGGCCAGTTCATTGGCTATATTTAAGAGGGAGCTAGATGTGGCCTTTGTGGCTAAAGGGATCAGGGGGTATGGAGCGAAGGCAAGTACAGGATACTGAGTTGGATGAATGGTGGTGCAGGCTCGAAGGACCGAATGGCCTACTCCTGCACCTATTTTCTATGTTTCTATGTTTCGTGAGTCTTCAATTGATGGCACAAAGTTGGTGATAGTTCACCGTGTTGGTCAATTGCGTAATGCTTATTCTCGCCACCGTTGGCATTTCCCTGTTCTGATGCACTTAAACGGGCAGTAATTCTGTCTGACAAAGAGCAGGAGATGTCACTTTGCCAACATTCTCTCACAACCACAAAGGAAGCCTTATTGATTTCATGCTAGTTGCAGTGAATGCTATGATAAAATAGTATTGAGTTTCACCACACATGATCCTGCATAGTTATGCTGTCGATGAAGAAACATTAAAATGTTGAGTGAAGAAATCTTCAAATATCCCTCTGATGTTTGTCTATTGCAACAGGTCAATGGGCCTGTCCCACTTAGGCTATTTTTAGGTGACTGCCGGCGACTGTCATAGTCGTAGCAGGTCGCTGAAAAACCGGCGACTGACCCCCCCCCGCCACCCCCCCCCAACATATAATGTGAAATAGAATTATTACTTCAGCGACTACGTCAGGAGAAGTCAAGCCAACATGTGGAAAATCCAGCGGTGACCAGAAAGACGCTGCAACTCTTTGGGCGACTGAGGAGACTACTCACTACGCGCAGGACGTTTCCGAAGTGTGCGCATGTGCGAAGTATTTCGGGCGGGAAAAGCCTGCAGAATCAGCCATGTTTGCCAGACGTTTCTGAGTTTGTGTATTGCAGAAATAAGTTGCTTAAAGCTTAAATAAAGTTAAGTTAATTACGAGCAGTGAAAATTTCATTTATCTCACAACACATGTAACACCCTGGCAACCAATGGGCGACAGCCTATCGCCTGTAGTCACCTAAGTGGGACAGGCCCATTAGTAGGCAACTGATGCCTATGTTAAGGTAGCAGGCATTAGAATGATGCCAATATTAGTGAGGCGTTCTGGCACAGCTGGTAGATGGCTGCCTTACAGCGCCAGAGGCTGAGGTTGGATCCTGACTACGGGTTCCGTCTGTGTGAAGTTTGCACGTTCTCCCTGTGACCACATGGGTTGCCTCCGGGTGTTCCCGTTTCCTCCCACATCCCAAAGACGTGCGGGTTTGTAGGTTAATTGGCTTCTGTAAAATTGTCCCTTATGTGTAGGGAGTGGATGAGAATGTCTTGTACTTCCGGTGGTGCTGGTGCCAGCAGCCTCCACCTACAGCCCGGTATCTTTTTGTTTTTTTGTTTATTTAGTTATGTTAAAGTGTATTTTTTTGTGTTTTTTGGTGTTTTTATGTGGGGGAAGAGGGCACGGTGCGGGGGATACCGTCCTTCAGCCGCTTCCTGGTGAGGACATGACTATTATTTGAGTCGCGTCCTCGCTCCCCCCCCCTCCCCCCACAGCGGCCTACCTACCTGGATTGGTGCGGCCTTTCCTGCCGGGATCGACCGGAGCTCCAGCAGCTGCGGGACAGCGCTGAAACATCGCGGGGCTGGCGATGCCTTACCGGGGGTCACCGTCTGGAGCCCGGAGTGCTGGACCTGCTGCACCGACATCATGGAGCTGCGGTTTGCAGAGCTCCCAACGCGGGCGGCGCTGACTAACAACGCGGGGTCCTGCGACTCTGCCCAGCTCGGCCTGTGGACTTAGGAGCTGCAGACTCCGGCTGCGGGAGGCGGCTGATCAGGAGGTCCGGGCCGCTGAGGAGGAGGATGCTCACCGTCGGGGCTCGGCGTCGGCGTTCCACCAGCCCGGCGTGAGGGCCTGAACATCGGGCCACCCGGGGCGGCGACTGCGGGTGCTCGGAAGGCCCCGACCACGGATGGACACGGAGGGGAGGCTGGCTGGACTATGGTGCCTTCCTCACCTGGGTGCCATTTATGTTATGTTGTGTCGTGGACTTTCTGTGTTTGTGCTTTTGTTAAATTTTTAATTCAATTTCAATTTTATTTTTAATATGTTTTATTATTTATTTATTATTTATTTTTATTATTTTTCTTGTGATTTTTTTTAACGATACTGCCTGTAAGGGAAATTCATTTCGTTGTCTCAAAGTGAGGCAACGACAATAAAATTTGAATACAAGAATACAAGAATACAAGAAAGTGGGATAACATAGAACGTGAGAACAGGTGATTGATGGTCAGCATGGGCTCGATGGGCAGAAGGGCCTGTTTCCACGCTGTATCGTTAAATGAAACTAAATATTGTTAACATTGTTACCTCATCTGTAGATGAGAGACATTTAACACAATCCAAAGCAAATCAAACCAAATGCTGGCTGGTTAGCAGGCAACAAAAGCTTTTCGCTGTACCTCGGTACAGGTGACAATAAACTAAATGAACCTTACCTGCCATCGCTTTCCACGATACAAACTCATCTTAAATGAGTTTAATTTATTGTCATGCATACTGAGGTAGAGTGAAAAACCCTTTGTAGTGTGTGAACCAGACAGTGAAGAGAATGTATACTGGATATACTTGGTTTATACTCTCTAGAATTTAGAAGATTGAGGGGGGATCTTATAGAATCTTACAAAATTCTTAAGGGGTTGGACAGGCTAGATGCAGGAAGATTGTTCCCGATGTTAGGGAAGTCCAGGACAAGGGGTCACAGCTTAAGGATAAAGGGGAAATCCTTTAAAACCGGGATGAGAAGAACTTTTTTCACACGGAGAGTGGTGAATCTCTGGATCTCTCTGCCACAGAGGGTAGTTGAGGCCAGTTCATTGGCTATATTTAAGAGGGAGTTAGATGTGGCCCTTGTGGCTAAGGGGATCAGGGGGTATGGAGAGAAGGCAGGTACGGGATACTGAGTTGGATGATCAGCCATGATCATATTGAATGGCGGTGCAGGCTCGAAGGGCCGAATGGCCTACTCCTGCACCTAATTTCTATGTTTCTATACGATTACAAGCAAGCTATCCACAGTGTACAGATACACGATAAACGGAATAGACCAATAACACACTTCTGGGGAGAACATTGGCCCTTAATTCACATTATAGAAACATAGAAACATAGAAAATAGCTGCAGGAGTAGGCCATTCGGCCCTTCGAGCCAGCACCGCCATTCAATATGATCATGGCTGATCATCCAACTCAGTATCCTGTACCTGCCTTCTCTCCATACCCCCCGATCCTTTTAGCCACAAGGGCCACATCTAACTCCCTCATAAATATAGCCAATGAACTGGCCTCAACTACCTTCTGTGGCAGAGAATTCCACAGATTCACCACTCTCTGTGTGAAAAAAGTTTTCCTCATCTCGGTCCTAAAAGACTTCCCCCTTATCCTTAAGATGTGACCCCTTGTTCCGGACTTCCCCAACATCGGGAACAATCTTCCTGCATCTAGCCTGTCCAACCCCGTAAGAATTTTGTAAGTTTCTATAAGATCCCCCCTCAATCTTCTAAATTCTAGCGAGTACAAGCTGAGTCTATCCAGTCTTTCTTCATATGAAAGTCCTGACATCCCAGGAATCAGTCTGGTGAACCTTCTCTGTACTCCCTCTATGGCAAGAATGTCTTTCCTCAGATTAGGAGACCAAAACGGTACGTTATTTCACGTTTGAAATTAATTCTACCGTAAATTTGACCTCAGGTTTTAGTTGAATCATAAATGATCAGATATGTAATTTGGCATAACGACTGCCAATGGCCACAAAATGGTTCAGGTCGGCACTGCATTAATTCAATTTACTGAGGGATAATTGACTAAAGCTACAGTCACAGTCACACCCATCTCTCAAGGCAACAGCTATCACTTTGTCATTTGCATTTCAATTGCATTCAAGCCTTTCTTTTGTTCAGATTATTTCCAGAGAATTACATTCATTGAAATTACCGTGGGAGGAACAAAGTCAAAGTAATGATGAGAAGAAACAAAATTATATTTATGTAACTTGAAAGTTTTGGGAAGATTATGGGCCATGATATAATTTGTTAGATTCTCTATGAGAATGTAGGGTGGGGCAAGATCATGGAGAGGCTTTGAAGTCATTTCCATCTGTGTGAAATTATAGATTGGTTTAAAATTTAATTTCACATCTTCATCTGTTGTGCTTTTACCTCATGTTCATCATCGGCTGTCACTCGAAACGAATATGATTGTCCTCTCATGGAGGACGCCTGTGCGTGACTTTGTTTAACGTGGGGAGACTGGTGCACGGACAGCCACCACACGGTCCTTGACAGATCTGGGTCAGGATCCAGTGGCATGGAGTCCAAGATTTTTCTGCTGCAGCCTTCATCCGCCTTCCCAGCCGTTGTGACGCTCCACTAAGGTCAGCCATCGTCCTCCGCCTGTTCCACCGTTGAGGTCTTGGTTGGATCGCTCTTTGTCAGGGACCTCCCCCTCGCCCTTACCGCCATGGGTGGCCCTACCAGGAGCGTAGCATCGCTCTCAGGATCTCAGGTCCACACAAGCTTCTCCACCACGACAAGGTGACAATAACCTCATGTCCTGGTGACATTAAAAAAAATCACCACCTTACCCTTCCCTGTATTCTGAAACTTATTCTCTCTCATTTAAACTCGTCAACAAATCAACAATTTTTTTTTGATTTATTGCCATTGACCAACGTGGCACAGTGGTGCAGCTGGTAGAGCCACTATGTCACGGCAGTGCCAGTGGCCTGGGTTTAATTCTGACCTCGGATGCTGCCCGTGTGGAATTTGCACGTTCGACCCGTGACTGCGTGGGCTTCCTCCGGGAGTTCCGGTTTCCTCCTACAAAGACGTGCAAATTGGTCGCTGTAAATAGCCCCCCTAGTGTGCGGGTGAATGTCGGGACCTGGGGGTATTGATGACAATATGGAGAGGATAAAGCTGCTTTAGATTAGTGTAGGCAGACAAAAATGCTGGAGAAACTCAGCGGGTGAGGCAGCATCTATGGAGCGAAGGAATAGGTGACGTTTCGGGTCGAAACCCTTCTTCAGATTAGTGTAGGATTAGTGTCAATCAGTGGTTGGACACAGTGGGCCAAAAGGTGTGTTTCCATGTTGTACCCCACTCATTTAAAATAGTCAAATGACGTACCGTGACATCTTTGAGACGTTGGAAGAAACAAGAGCATCTGGTGGACACGCTCGCAGTTGTGAAAAGAACATGCCAACTCTACACAGATGGAAGATATTGAGATGTGAAAGGGAGTGCAGTGTTTAAAAATCACAAGCTTCGAGAGTCCTTACAAAAAGTGAGATAATTTGGCATCTTACGTTTTCTAATCCTCGCTAGTATTCAGGATGACATTCCACAGACTCTCTGGAGCATGTTTATTTCAAAAATCCCAAAACTAAACCAAACTAAAGTCTTCTCCAAAGAAATTATAGAGGTCAGGACATCTTAACTTAAACAGTACCAAGAAATAAGCCATGATATGTGTTCATGTTTCTCCAGTTGGAGACGAAACGTATTGAAAATCCTCCTGAATACTCAAGTGATCCACAACAGCTGGTTATACGAGCATTTAAGTTGCAGAAAATGTACGTAACATTGTGGCACTGAAGAGAGATTTGGAAGACTTTTATAGTTGAGTGATATATGTTGCTGACTGACTGAAATCTTCAAACCAAAGAAGGATAACATTGTGGACGAGAGAGGGAGCAGAGAGATTTGGGGGGGAGAAGAGAGGGGGGGAGACTTTTATAGAGTGGAGCGAGAGAGGGGGGGGCGTGAGCATAGAGGGGGCTGAGAGGGGGGAGCGAGAAGGATGACTGAAGGAGGGGGGGGGGAGAGGAGCGAGAGGAGGGGGAGCGAGAGAGAGAGAGAGAGGGGAGAGAGGGGCGAGAGAGGGGGAGCGAGAGAGAGAGAGAGGAGAGAGAGGTTGGGGAGGGGGGGGGGAGCGAGAGGGGAGGAGCGAGAGAGGGGGGGGAGCGAGAGAGGGGGGAGGGAGAGAGGGGGGGGGCGAGAGAGGGGGGGGGAGCGAGAGAGGGGGGGGAGCGAGAGAGGGGGGAGCGGAGCGAGAGAGGGGGGAGCGAGAGAGGGGGGAGCGCGAGAGGGGGGGGAGAGAGAGAGAGGGGGGAGAGCGAGAGGGGGGGAGAGAGGGGGGGAGAGAGAGAGAGAGAGAGAGAGAGAGAGAGAGAGAGAGAGAGGGAGAGAGAGAGAGGAGCACAAGAGAACTACTGAAGCTGGAGTATAATACAAGTATAAAGTAACAGTGAGACAGGCAGCATCTATGGAGGGAATGGATCAGTGACGTTTCGAATTTGGGAACCTTTGTCAGCCTCCAGCCCCTATTTGTGTTGCACTTAAACTGTGAGCTTTTCTGTAATAGCAGACACAATGTCTTCTTAGTTTTAATTATCATTTTAAAGATCGAGCAATTCAAATTAATTGAGATTAAAACCAAGCTAAATAAAACTTTGGGGTCCTGTTTCTGCGCTGTGTATCTCTAAAATAAAATAAACACCTCTGACACAACAATTGTAGTTTATATTATTATAAGTATTTATAAATACTTTATTTGTATCACAATTATTTATTTGGTTTTTTTTGCTTTTTTCATATCACACATCTGGCATGTTCAAGCCAGATAAGTGAGTTTATTGTCATGTGTCCCTGATAGGACAATGAAATTCTTGCTTTGCTTCAGCACAACGGAACATAGTAGGCATTGACTACAAAACAGATCAGTGTGTCCATATACCATTATATACGTAAATACACACATGAATAAATAAACTGATAAAGTGCAAATAACAGATAATGGGCTATTAATGTTCAGAGTTTTGTCCGAGCCAGGTTTAATAGCCTAATGACTGTGGGGAAGTAGCTATTCCTGAACCTGGTCGTTGCAGTCTTCAGGCTTGTTCAAATGTATTATGCAATATATTTTATTATAAGAATATCTGTATGCGTTTTCTTGTATGCATGAATTTTCTAATAGATGTATGTAATTATTGTACATGGGATATGGGGATTTTGTACAAGGGATATGGGGAGAAGGCAGGAACGGGATACTGATTTAGGACGATCAGCCATGATCATATTGAATGGCAGTGCAGGTTCAAAGGACCAAATGGCCTATTCCTGCAACTAGTTTCTATGTATATAATGTCTCATATCTGTATGTATGTATTTTCTTAGTTTAGTTTCTTGTCACACTACGGTACAGTTAAAAGCTTTTTTGTTGCGTGCTATCCTGTCAGCGGAAAGACTACACATGATAACATCGAGCTGTCCACAGTGTACAGTGCAATGTATTTTTTTGCATGTATCTCGTGGATTATTTAAGGCAGATACAAAGTGTTGGAGAGACTCAGCGGGTGAGGCAGCATCCCTGGAGAGAAGGAATGGGTGAGGGGGGGGGGGGGGGGGGGGCAGTATATATATGGGCTTGTGTTGTATCATGCATCTGGTATGTTCCATTGCCGTTTGTCGCCAATTTCCGGATATTTGTGCTGTTGTGGGTCTGTTTGTTGATCATCTAAACATATAGCCTTGGCGGCTCCTTCAGTAGTTTATCAAAAGAGGCTGTTCGGAATCCCATTTTACGTACACGGCGGGAGTGAGTAGGAGGAAAAGCTAGCCTGTCTTATGGGAACTTTGCACAAAAACAATTAGGAGATGAGGATTTATAACAGCAAATGCGTCATGTGTGGTATATTGCAGAGTATAAACTCTCCAATGTAACTGTGCATAAACCTAGCAACTTACTGAAACACTGCAACACGAACTATGCAGTGGAAATTATTTAGAAATGCTCTCTCTTAGCAACCAGACAAAGTTTGGAAAACTACAAATAATTTTCAAGGAATCAAATTACTGTGTATGATTCAATATGTCTGCAAAGTAGCCTAAAGTGGTCTTGTATATATGGTGCTTCCAGGATTAGGTACAGAATATGGGAGCTTTGGGCGAGTTCTTTATCTTGGACTTCAGCCTTACTCTCCTGATGTTTGGACACATGTACAATCAGTGTCCAAGGACATGTTTGCAGACTATGGGTTTGGACTATTTCCCCATTGTTGAGTCTTGTACTTGCGAACAGTCCCACTTAGGGCATGTCCCACTTAGGTGACTGCCAGGGACTAGTTTTAATTGGATTCACCTGCGACACCTGGGGGCAACCTACAACAGCAAAAATTGTCGCCACTGCCACCGAAAAGTGTTCAACATGTTGAAAATTTTGCAGCAGACACCTATAGTTGGCCAAAAAAAAAAAAAAAAAAAAATCGCCTAAGTGTGATAGGCCTTTTTAAAAAAAAAACACAACGTCCTCATCCTCAAAACATTGTATTTTGCTTCAATTGTTGCCTTTCCACTCTCCTCTCTAATGTAGAGCAGAACAAAGGTGGTAGAACTGTTGCTTCACTGCGCCAGAAACAAGGGTTCGATCCTGATCTCGGTGGAGTTTGCATGTTATTCCCGTGACCACTTGGGTTTCCTCCAGGTGCCCTGGTTTCCTCCCACTTCCCAAAAACATGCAGGTTTGGAGGTTAATTGGCTTCTATGAATTGCCTCCAGTGTAGATTGAGAGAGTGTGTGTGTGTGTGTGTGTGTGTGCGTGTGAAGGGGAGACGGGGAGAAGATGAGGGGAAGGGAGGGTGCTCAGCATCGCCAAGGACTGCTCTCACCCCAACCATGGACTGTTTACCCTCCTACCATCCGGGAGGCGCTACAGGTCTCTCCGATGCTGAACCAGCAGGTCGAGGAACAGCTTCTTTCCGGCGGCTGTCACTCTACTCAACAACGTACCTCGGTGACTGCCAATCACCACCTCCCCCCCCCGGACACTTATTATTATTTATTCAAATCGTTTGCTATGTCGCTCTTCCAGGGAGATGCTAAATGCATTTCGTTGTCTCTGTACTGTACACTGACAATGACAATTAAAATTGAATCTGAATCTGATAGAGAGAGAGAGAAAAAAAGAGAGAGATTGATTGAGAGAGAGAGAGATTGTGCGTGTGTGCGAAAACTGGAGTAAAATTCAAAGTTCTGGTGTTACAGTGGGACAGGCACCATCTATGGAGGGAATGGATCGGTGATGCTTCAGGTTGGGACCCTTCATCTGCCTCGAGCCTTTGTGTGTTTTGCACTTGTACCGTGAGTTTTATTTTCTGTAACAGCAGACACGATGTCTTCTTAGTTTTAATATATATTTTAAGTTCTTTGATGCAACTTTAAGAATGATTGCTGCTGTCTGTCGAGCAAATTAGATCATCTGCAGTTGCTCCATTTCCGTTCACCACAGACCCTGGGTGCCAAGCAAGGTGCACCTGGAGCCAATAGAAGGGTCTCGACCCGAAACGTCACCCATTCCTTTTCCCCAGAAAAGCTGCCTGACCCATTGAGTTACTCCAGCACTTTATGTCTATCTTCACTGTAAACAAGCATCTGCAGTTCTTTCCTACTCATTTATTCAGAGGATCCCCGTCCCATTAGTCATCATCACCATCACAGTATCTACAAGCTAGAGCAGCTAAACATTTTTTCTCACAGAGAGTGGCGAGTCTGTGGAATTCTCTGCCTCAGAGGGCGGTGGAGGCTGGTTCTCTGGATGCTTTCAAGAGAGAGCTAGATAGAGCTCTTAAAAACAGGGGATATGGGGAGAAGGCAGGAACGGGATACTGATTGGGGATGATCAGCCATGATCACATTGAATGGCGGTGCTGGCTCAAAAGACTGATGGCCTACTCCTGCACCTATTTTCTATGTTTCTAAACGATTCTAATTAATCTCTACGTCTCAATTGACACCCCACCCCCTCCCTCCCCCTCCTCTCTCTCTCTCTCTCTCTCCCTCTCAGTATTTCGATCTCCAAGAGCACATCTCTAAGCTGCAGTTTACAAATTTGCCGGTGGTATTTTGGTGCAATCTGTTGAATGGTGCAACGATGTGACCCGTAATTATAGGCAGGCTGTAAAACAGCAAGGCATTCTATAAATCAGACATCCTTCCATAGACACAACATGCTGGAGTAACTCAGCGGGACAGGCAGCATCTCTGGAGAGAAGGAACATGCGGCGTTTTGAGTCGAGACCCTTCTTCAGTCTGCAGTCCCAAACGTCACCCATTCCTTCTCTCCAGAGATGCTGCCTGTCCCGCTGAGTTGCTCCAGCGTTTTGTGTCTATCTTCGGAGTAAACCAGCATCTGCAGTTCCTTGCTACACCAGCTTTATCCGTTCAGAGTCCTTGGCTACCTCTGTCTCAGCCTTCCAGCTGTGGTGTACTGCCCTTTCAGTCCGCTTCTGAGCAGCAATCTCACCCGCAATGTCATTCCACCCTTCAGTGAAGAGTTACATCCTATTTCTAAAACCTACCTGTCTCTTGTTCCCTCTGTCTTCTTGCAATGGGACACCATCCCAGTCCTGGTCTCAGTCCTTCCATCTGCCTTCAACCTGTTGCAGCTGTTAACTAGCCATTATAGTCCCCTCCATATCTCACCTCACTAATTGCATAGAATCAGTACTGGGCCAATCGGGAACAAATTCACAAATTATAGGTATAGAATTAGTCCATTCGGCCCATCTACTCCACCATTCAATCATGGCTGATCTCTGCCTCCTAATCCCATTTTCCTGCCTTCTCCCCAAAAAGGGCCTGTCCCACTATACGAGTTTACCCAAGAGCTCTCCCGAGTTTAAAAAAAAAAAAGCTCATGGTAAGCACGTGGAATCTGCGTAGCGGGTACGTCGGAGCTCGGGGACGTCTCTTAGCGGCTCGTAACGCTAACGGCAGGTACTCGGGAAACGCGGTAAGCTCGTGAAGATTTTTCCACATGTTGAAAAATGTCCACGAGAGCCCCGAGTATCTACGAGTGGCCATTACAGTAATTCTCTGAGTTCGAATCAGGGGAAACTCGGGAGAACTCTTGAATTAGCTCGTACATTGGGACAGGGCCCTGAACCCTGGACCCCCGTTCTAATCAAGAATTTGTCTAACTCTGCCTTAAAAATATCCACCAACGTGGCCTCCACAGCCCTCTGTGGCAATGAGTTCCACAGATTAACTACCCTCCGACTAAAGAAGTTCCTCCTCACCTCCTTTCTAAAAGAGCGCCCTTTAATTCTAAGGCTATGACCTCTGGTCCTAGACTCTCCCACCAGTGGAAACATCCTCTCCACATCCACTCTATCTATGCCTTTCATTATTCTGTAAGTTTCAACGAGGCCCTCCCTCAACCTTCTAAACTCCAGCATGTACAGGGCCAGTGCTGTCAAATGCTCATCATATACTAACCCACTCATTCCTGGAATCATTCTTGTAAACAGAGGAACAAACACGCTGTGAATCGATAGCTTCCTCCACTCACTTCCTCCTTGGGTCTTGTGGCCAAATCTTCACACATAGGTATTTTGCTCTGGTCAACTCAGAAAAAAGTTGCCCCTCAAGTTCCTATTAAAGCACCAGAGATCCGGGTCTGATCCCGACTACGGTTGCTGTCAGCACGGACTTTGTACATTCTCACCGTGGCCTGCATGGGTTTTCTCCGGGTGCTCCCGTTTTCCCCCACTCTCCAGAGCCGAACAGGTTTGCAGGTTAATTGACTTAGGTAACATTGTAAATTATCCCTAGTGTGTAGGATAGTGCTAGTGTATGGGGATCTCAGGTCGATGCGAACTCGGTGGGCCGAAGGGCCTGTTTCCATTCTGTATCTGTGAACTAAACAAAATCCTGCCCCCTCAACTTAATACCATTCCCACTGAGTGTTGATTCCCCTCTCCTGTGTAAAATATTGTGCATTCACTCTATCTTTTCAATAGACAATAGGTGCAGGAGTAGGCCATTCGGCCCTTTGAGCTAGCACCTCATTCATTTCCTCATTTTATACACTTCTCAGCCTCCTGCACTCCACGTAATAAAGTCCGCGCCTACCCAACCTCTCTCCTTAGCCTAATGTAAAAGTTAGTGTGGTTATCCTCCATCTTATTGAGCTTATTTAGTTGTATTTGCTGTTAACCTCCATTTTGTAAACGGCATGCTGGTAACAGTTTAAAATATTGGCCAATTTAGCTGCAAAAGCCTGTGAATCCTGGACAGAGCTTGTAACATAACGACCTTCGCTGTCTCAATGAGAATATAGATAAGGGATGCAAGCTGTAAGAAAAACAATAGGCCTGTTCTTCCCTTGCAGCTGTTCTGTTTCCCTGACTAATAGTTATACTTTGTTTCTTCCCCAATGCAGCTGAGGGGATCTATTGTGTTTAACTGAAGATCCTTTGTTATTAACCATGTGCTTGTGGCTGTTTTATGAGTATAAAGATGTGTGTAAAATCCTCTGTATCACCAGTCTGAACAGCGCCAGCCTTTGGTGTGGATCCTCTGAAAACATCACTGGCTGTTTTTCTATTTCACCTTCGTGACGCAGTAAAGTCTTTTTACAGATATTTTTGACTCTTTGATTTATTCTACCATCTGATTGAAGTGAACTTTAACACTATCCCCTCAAGTAAACTTACAAAATTCTTAAGGGGTTGGACAGGCTAGATGCAGGAAGATTGCTCCCGATGTTGGGGAAGTCCAGGACAAGGGGTCACAGCTTAAGGATAAGGGGGAAATCCTTTAAAACCGAGATGAGAAAAACATTTTTCACACAGAGAGTGGTGAATCTCTGGAACTCTCTGCCACAGAGGGTAGTTGAGGCCAGTTCATTGGCTATATTTAAGAGGGAGTTAGATGTGGCCCTTGTGGCTAAGGGGATCAGAGGGTATGGAGAGAAGGCAGGTACGGGATACTGAGTTGGATGATCAGCCATGATCATATTGAATGGCGGTGCAGGCTCGAAGGGCCGAATGGCCTACTCCTGCACCTAATTTCTATGTTTCTATGTTTCTAAGTCCTGGCAACATCTTTGTAAATCTTCTCCGCACTCTTTCCATGGAGGTTTCTTTGAAGGGATGTTTCATTGGTATCCATAGTTCTTTAGTTCTCTCAGTATCAGACATCAAAGGTAATGGGGAGAAGGCACAAGGATGGAGTTGAAAGGAAAAGATAGGTCAGCCATGATTAAATGGCAGAGTAGACTCAACGGGCTGAATGGCCTAATTCTGCTCCTATCACTTATGAACTCATGTTGTTTCCTATTTTTATTTCCTTTATTCAACACATCTCTCTCCAGTTGTGCGTTTGTCGGCACTGGGCCTGTACTCGCTGGAGTTTAGAAGGATGAGGGGACCCCTCATTGAAACTTGCTGAATAGCGAAAGGCTTGGATAGAGTGGATGTGGAGAGGACGTTTCCACTAGTGGGAGAGTCTAGAACTAGAGGTCATAGCCTCAGAATTAAAGGACGTTCCTTTAAGAAGATGAGGAGGAATTTCTATAGTCAGGGTGTGGTGGATCGGTGGAATTCTTTGCCACAGGAGGCTGTGGAGGCCAAGTCAATGGATAATTTTAAGGCAGAGGTAGATAGATTCTTGATTAGTACGGGTGTCAGGGGTTATGGGGAGAAGGCAGGAGAATGGGGTTAGGTAGGGTAGACGATGGGCCGAATGGCCTAATTCTCCTCCTATCACTTATGACCTTATGTATCCATTCTGGATAGTTCACATAATTAATTCTAATTGACAGTCGAAAAATACATTGGCTTAAAATACATTTAATCGTGTGTTTGCAAAATTGGAAAACATTTAACGTGTAAACATGAATTGAGTACAGACATTTAAAAAATCTGCAACTTTGTGAGGATGCCTACATTTTAAAATTAGTCCTGCAGCATGGATTTGACATCTAATTAACCAACATTTTACATTTGAGAAGAATATTTAAGACATAAACCATATTTAATTCAGAACACATGATTATTTTGTGAAAATGTAACAAGCGATGTTGACCGGGAAATGTTTACATTCCAATATCCACATCTGGCAAAATTATACTGAGGCACCAAAGACAATGTTATAGTTGACACCAGTTGCAGCCTCACAGTGCCAGAGACCCAGGTTCGATCCCGACTCTGGGTGCTATCTGTACAGACTTTGCATTGTCATTCTGTGGTTTCCTCCAGCTGCTCCGGTTTCCTCCCACATCCCAAAGAAGTGCAGGTTTGTAGGTTAATTGGCTTCTGTAATTTGTCCCTAGTGTGTAGGATAGTGGTAGTGCTGGTGAACCTGTGTTCGCTGGTCAGTGCGGACTCAAACTAAACTAAACTAAATTTCAGTTCAACTATCACCTTGTGGCTGGACAAAAATGCTGGAGAAACTCAGCGGGTGAAGCAGCATCTACGGAGCGAAGGTATAGGTGGCGTTTCGGGTCTAGACTGATGTGGGGGTGGGGAAGAAGAAAGGAAGAGGCAGAGACAGTGGGCTGTGGGAGAGCTGGGAAGGGGAGGGGAAAGAGGGAGAAAGCAAGGACTACCTGAAATTGGGGGAAGTCACCTATTCCTTGGCTCCATAGATGCTGCCTCACCCGCTGAGTTTCTCCAGCATTTTTGTCTACCTTCGATTTTTCCAGCATCTGTAGTTCTTTCTTAAACAATATTCCAGGAAATGTGGAGCCCACAATGGTCCATTGTTGGCTGTGGGATAGGTGATAACGTGTTAACACACACAGTGGAACTCAATCAAACTAGTACGATGACAGTGAAACTAGTACGACGACTCGAGTGGGGGAGAGGATGGAGAGAGAGAGAGGGGATGCAAGGGTTTACTCAGGGACCCGAGAGCTTGATCTTGCTTTAACACATGCACACTTGTGATTCTAGCTCACGTATTGTGATTCAAAATATATCTCAGAGATTTCATGAGTAGGAAGGAACTGCAGATGTTGGTTTAAACCGAAGATAGACGCAAAAAGCTGGAGGAACTCAGTGGGACAGGCAGCATCTCTGGAGAGAAGGAATGGGTGACGTTTCGGGTCGACCCGAAACGTCACCGATTCCTTCTCTCCAAAGATGCTGCCTGTCCCGCTGAGTTCCTCCAGCTTTTTGCGTTTATCTTCAGAGAATTAATAGTCGCTGATTTCCCTGTGTTGGCTTTTATTACATCAGAATGTTTTATGAACACTCCATACGCCTCCCTGCCATCTTGTCTCCACTCGCCACAACTTGCGATTAAAACAATGCGATATGTAAACTTCCCTCCGTTTAAAAAAAGCATAGCATTTATCTGTGGCTCATTTAACTGAACACTCCATTAATACTGCATTTAATGTTGTTTTTCCATTCAAAACAAGTGTGGTGCCCATTGCCTCTGAATGATTCAAGGCAGCTGTTGAAATTCTTGCTCAGTTTCTGTGTCCGATTCACCTAATTAAAACAAAAATGTTAAAAAAATAAAATAAAAAATGGAAACAAGAAAATAAACACATTCATATTAAACATTTATTTTAGAGAAAGGATTAAATTAGAAGCTACACAGAAAAGCTGGAGAAACTCAGCGGGTGCAGCAGCATCTATGGAGCGAAGGAAATAGGCAACGTTTCGGGCCGAAACCCATAGATGCTGCTGCACCTGCTGAGTTTCTCCAGCTTTTTTGTGTACCTTCGATTCTCCAGCATCTGCAGTTCCTTCTTAAATATTAAATTAGAAGCTGCTTGGCTCAGAAACAGCTTTGTCCGCTGTGTTATCAGTGGGTCAGCTCGACATAGATTACAAGACCTACACCAAACCCAAACCCATTATGAGCAGACGAGGGCATTCGATCCAATTAGTGATCCCAGCCACCAAGACAGACGTGTACAGCAATTCGTTCTTCCCCCGCACAATCAAAGCATGGAATAATCTCCACCCAACTATAGTTACCCAACCAGATGTAACTAAATTTAAAGTAGATCTTTTTCTCCCAATAACCCTTTCTGGCTTAAGTCCTCCCTTCACCACCTCCAGTTTAAATTCCATTTGGAATATTTTGGAGGACCAAGAAACCAAGAACCAGGCTTCTGAACGATCCTTCCATAAGCTAGGGTACTGTCCGATTCACCTCTGCCCCATTGCGGACATTGGACTTTGTCTCTGGAACTGATGCGCTACAATGCTGAGAACTATGCACTCTGCATCTTCCCCTTTGATGCATCTATTGTACCTGAATTTGACAATTGTATTTATGTATGTTACGTCTTATCAGATTGTTGGCATGCGAAAAAAAAAATTCTTAGTGCACGTTGACGATAACAAACCTAAGCCTTTAATAGCAGGGTGGCACGGTGGCACAACGGTAGAGTTCCTGCCTTACGTCCCCAGAGACCCAAGTTCGATCCTGACTATGGGTGCTGTCTGGACAAGGTTTGTACGTTCTCCTGTGACTGTGAGGGTTTTCTCTAGTGTGTAGGATCGTGTTATGGGCCTGTCCCACTTACGTGATTTTTTGGGGCGTTTACAGGTGACTGCTGCAAAATTTTCAACATGTTGAAAAGTTTTCGGCGAGAGTGGCGACAATTTTTGCTGTCGTTGTAGGTTGTGGCAGGTGTCGCAGGTAAATTCCATTACAACTAGTCCCTGACAGTCGCCTAAAGAGTCGCCTGAGTGGAACAGGCCCATTAGTGTGCGGGCTGATCACTGGCCGCCATGGACTCTGTGGGCCGAAGGGCCTGTTTCCGCAGGATCTCTCCAAGGTCCAAAGCCTAACCTTTGCAGACAAGCTAGATGCAGGAAAACTGTTCCCAATGTTGGGGCGAGTCCAGAACCAGGGGCCACAGTCTTAGAATAAAGGGGAGGCCATTTAAATCTGAGGTGAGAAAAAACGTTTTCACACAGAGAGTTGTGAATTTGTGGAATTCCCTGCCACAGAGGGCAGTGGAGGCCAAATCACCAGATGGATTTAAGAGAGAGTTAGATAGAGCTCTAGGGGCTGGTGGAGTCAAGGGATATGTGGAGAAGGCAGGCACAGGTTATTGATTGGGGACGATCAGCCATGATCACAATGAATGGCGGTGCTGGCTCGAAGGGCCGAATGGCCTCCTCGTGCACCTATTTTGGATGTTTCTGTGATGCAGTTTCAGGAGCTGTTGATACTCACTTGCCGTGTTGAATGTATTGCAGGCAGAGATGTCACAGTCGCCCGCCGCACCTGGAGGCCCGATGGATCCAGGTAACCCCGGCAGGCCTGGGCGACCCGGGGGCCCAGGTAACCCCTGCGGCCCTTGCTTCCCACGTTTCCCCTCTCCCCGGGGCCCTGGTCAAGCAAACAAAGGTTAAAACCTGCTGCAAACGATGACGGAAATCCCTGGTACAAGACAGAACAGTGCCGCACCAGAACGGGCGCTTCAACGGTCAAGTATGTCGCGCGGCACGGTGGCGCAGCGGTAGAGTCGCTGCCTTACAGCGCCGGAGACCCGGCTTCCATCCCGACTACGGGTGCCGTCTGTACGGAGTTTGTACGTTCTCCCCGCGGGTTTTCTCCGAGATCCTCGGTTTCCTCCTACACTCCAAAGACGTACAGGTATGTAGGTTAATTGGCTTGCTGTAGGCTAGTGTTAATGTGCGGGGATCGCTGGTCGGCGCAGACCCGGTGGACCGAAGGGCCTGTTACCGCGCTGCATCTCTGAAAACTAAACCAAAGTAATAGCCCTGTCCCACGGTGAGAGTTCATTCCAAGAGCTCTCCTGAGTTAAAAAAAAAATCAAACTGGTGGTAAGCATGGAGAATGAACTTAGCGGGTACGTCGGAGCTCGGGGACGTCTTGTAACGCTAACGGCAGGTACTCGGGAAGACTCGCTAACGGCAGGTACTCGGGAAGACTCGTGAAGATTTTTCAACATGATGTCCACGAGAGCCCCGAGTACCGACGAGTGGCCATTACCGTAAATCTCCGAGTTCCAATCGGGGCAAACTCGGGAGAGCTCTTGGAATGAACTCGTACCGTGGGACAGGGCGTTTACCCTTGTACTCCAGCATTTTGTGTCTACCTTCGATTTAAACCGGCATCTGCTGTCCTTTCCTACATAATGTGCTTTGGATATCTGTGATTCAATTCTTTTAACATGTTTTATGCAAAGGTGGCAGGTCAAGTATTTATTTGCTGGTTATTCATATTCAGTTGTAGCTGGATTCCTCTAAAGCTAAGAGCACTCTGAAGATAGTTCCCAACCCAAAATCTTGCCTATCCATTCCCTCCATATACACAAATTCCCTCCATATACACAAATCAAAATTCATTTTGTTGTCTCTAATATGAGATAATGACAATAAATTGAATACAATACAATACAATGAATTGGTCCAGCCTTTTGTGTTTCGCCAAAGATTCCAGCATCAGCAGTTCGTTTTATTAATTTCAAAGTATTTCTTTGCACGTTCATAGCATTCAGTTTTAGCTAGATTCCTCTAAATCTTGGTTGACACCTGCTTCTGGTACGAGGGTTAACTAATTTTGAACCCTGTAGGTCGACCACAATTGAGAGGTAACTGAAGAGAATCATCTTGATTTGTACCTGGGGTTCCCCTTGGGCCTTCCGAGCCGGGCGCGTTGACCCCAGAACTTCCTTTCTGCCCCTTTTCACCAGGTTTACCTGTTGACAAAACATTTCAGACATAGAGAAGGTTGAAACTCCAAGGAACAGACTGTTCTCAGTTTCCTCCACTTGTACAGTGGCGCAGCCATCTCAATGACCGAGATCAGGTCCATTAGGCTTCCAGCTAAGATAGACAAAAAATGCTGGAGAAACTCAGCGGGTGAGGCAGCATCTATGGAGCGAAGGAATAGGTGGCGTTTTGGGTCGTGACCCTTCTTCAGACTGATGCGAGGGTGGGGGGAGGGGGGGGGGGTAAAGAAGAAGAAAGGAAGAGGTGGAGGCAGAGGGCTGAGGGAGAGCTGAGAAGGGATGGAGAAAGCAAGGACTACCTGAAATTAGAGAAGCCAATGTTCATACCGCTGGGGTGCAAACTGCCCAAGCGAAATATGAGCGGTGGGACTCACTCTGGACATGGAACAGGCCCACGGCAGAAAGGTCTGATTCAGAATGGGAGGGGGAGTTGAAGCGCTGGGCCACCGGGAGATCAGGTCGGTTAGTGGAGGTGTTGGGTGAAGCGAGAACATTGACTTCTCCAATTTCAGGTAGTCCTTGCTTTCTCCCTCCTTCCCCTCCCCTTCCCAGCTCTCCCACAGCCCACTGTCTCCGCCCCTTCCTTTCTTCTTCCCACCCCACCCCCACATCAGTCTGAAGAAGGGTCTCGACCAGAAACATCACCTATTCCTTCGCTCCATAGATGCTGCCTCACCCGCTGAGTTTCTGCAGCGTTCTTGTCTACCTTCGATTTTTCCTGCATCTGCAGTTCTTTCTTAAGCACAGGCTTTCCGTTCAGTTCAGTCCATTGTCACATGCACTGAGGTACAGCGGAAAGCTGCGTGCTAACCAGTCAGCAAGAAGACAATACGTGATTACAACAAATCCATTTGGTGTACAGATACATGATAAGGGAGTAATGTTTAGTGCAAGATAACGCCAGCAAAGTCCAGTCAAGGATAGTCTGAGACATCAAAGAGGTAGATAGTGGTTCAGGACTGCTCTCTGGTTGTGGTAGGATGATTCAGTTGCCTGATAACAGTTGGGAAGAAACTGTCCCTGAATCTGAATCTCAGGTTTAACATAAGCATCAGACATTTCCAATTTCATTCTTGTTGCCAGCAATCCCCCCAGTATTCAAACCGGGTCCATCACAGGTACTGACCTCCCCACCCGTCACAGAGATCTACAGGAGGCGCTGGCTCAGAAGGGCAGCCAATAGCATCAAAGACACACACACCACCCTGGCCACGCTCTCATTTCATTCGGACCATCGGGAAGAAGGCGCAGGAGTCTGAAAACCGTGACCACTAGATTCAAGGAAGGCCTCTTCCCAACAACCATCAGGCTGTAGAACACTACACAACACCTGACTGTGGGTGCTGTCTGTATGGAGTTTGCACTTCTCCCCATGATCTGCATGGGTTTCCTCAAAAATCTTTGGTTTCCTCCCACACTCCAAAGACGTATGGGCTAATTGACTTGCTGCAAATGTAAAATTGTCACTAGTGTGTGTAGGATCGTGTTAATGTGCAGATATCACTGGTCGGTGTGGACTCGATGGGCCGAAGGGCCTGTTTCCGCGCTGTATCGTTAAACTAAACTTAACTATGAAGCTCTGCAACTTTTATGGTTGCATTAAGGACCGCAGGTTGTTTTGCATTAGTGTTGTGTTATTATAGTTAATAACCATTTATGACTTTTTCCCTGTAACTGGCACTCTACGACACTGAGAACTATATTCTGCACCCTGTACATTGCCCTTGGCTCCAACTTAAGTTAAGTTTGACTTGAATGTACTTATGTATCACATAATTTGCATGCGATTGGTTTCACGATACGGGTGTCAGGGGTTGTGGGGAGAAGGCAGGAGAAAGGGGTTGAGAGGGAAAGATAGATCAGCCATGATTGAATGGCGGAGTAGACTTGATGGGCCAAATGGCCCAATTCCACTCAAATTCCTTACGACCATACTGTGCGTGACAATAAAAGATTTAAACCTAAATCACACAGTTTTCCCAGAGTCTCAAGAGTAATATATGAATTCAAAAGCCTGGCTTCGAGATCATTTTCTCGCGTGATTCTAACTCATCGGACTGAGCCAGCACTGGGGTTTGATTTGCACTGTGCTGGCAGATGAGAATATCGCCTAGAGACTACTGTGCCAAACTCAACATTCAAGGAAGGAACATGGAATTATATTCACTACGCTGTGCCAATTGCATTAAACATCGAACCGTAACTCAGCTAGCGTCTGAAACCGAATAATTATAGAAGCCATTGAAAGATACAGCATGGAAACAAGCCCTTCAGCCCACCAAATCCCCATTCACTGTATCCCACATTCTCATCAACTCCCGACAGGCTTAGGGCAATTTTATAGAGAAAAATGTAATTCAAAACTCCGAGTCTGTGAATGTCGGAGGAAAGTCTGGGTTTGATCCAGTCCTCGGGTGTTGTGCCTGCGTAGAGTTTGCACGTTCTCCCTGTGACCACGTGGGTTTTCCTCCAGGTGTCCTGGTTTCCTCCCACATCTCAAAGATGTGCAGATTTGTAGTTTGATTGGCCTTCTTAGAGTTGCCGTTAATGTGTAGGGACTGTGCGAAAATGTGGGATAGTATAGAATTAGCAATGTGAATGGCTGACCACACGTACTCGGTGGGCCGAAGGGCCTGTGTTGTTTCCATGCTGTTTCTCTAAAGTGAACTGGAGCAGGCAGAGGGAACACACACATGGTCACAGGGAGAACGTGCAAACTCCACACACACAGCCAAAGTCAGGATCGAACCCATGTAGCGCTGTGAGGCATCAGCACCACCTGCTGCACTAATGTGTCACCTTATTATTGCAACCATTGTCATTCTCACCAGAACAGATTAGTAATGGCATCCGAGGTTATGGTGAGAAAGGATGAAAATGGGGTTGAGAAAGATAGGTCTGACATGATTGAATGATGGAGTAGACTCGATGGGCCGAATGGCCTAATTCTGCTCCCAGAACGTATTGACCATGAACTTATGAAATAATGATTGGTATAGTTTAGAACCTTGTTGTAATTTAGCATTTTGACAGGTCATCATTATTTTGTACAACATTTGCAACGCAGATTATGACACAGGTATAATAGCATTTCATTGCATAAATCAGTGCATCTAAAACTATGTCAGTGTCATTCACCCGCGAGTCTTCATCACAAAATTTCATTCACCCTCGACTAAATGTTCTTATGTTTTTTAGCAATTTTCATCTTATTCTCCCTTGCGTATAATTTTATATATAATTTATTTTGTCAATAGACAATAGGTGCAGGAGTAGGCCATTCGGCCCTTCGAGCCAGCACCGCCACTCAATGTGATCATGGCTGATCACCCCCAGTCAGTACCCCGTTCCTGCCTTCACCCCATATCCCCTGACTCCGCTATCTTAAAGAGCCCCATATCTAGCTCTCTCTTGAAAGTATCCAGAGAACCGGCCTCCACCGCCCTCTGAGGCAGAGAATTCCACAGACTCACAACTCTCTGTGTGAAAAAGTGTTTAGCTGCTATAGCTTGTAGATACTTTGATGGTGATAGAAACATAGAAAATAGGTGCAGGAGTAGGCCATCCGGCCCTTCGAGCCTGCACCGCCATTCAATATGATCATGGCTGATCATCCAACTCAGTATCCTGTACCTGCCCTCTCTCCATACCCCCTGATCTGCTGTCTTCAAGAGCCCCATCTAGCTCTCTCTTCAAAGTATCCAGAGAACATGAGCAAATTACATAAATTAACTCATTAAGTGTTTATTTTATTCAACTTTTTGAACATCCTAAAAATATGTAGATAAAACGAGGAGTGAAAAAAAAAAGTTTAATTGCCACTGGAGTTGGAAAATCATTCGCTTAGAATGATTAAAAAAACGTCTGAACACTGGGCTTCAGCCCCATCCTACCCTTTCGGGCTTTGATTACTGCAGTTTTTTTCTCAGAAAACTAGCTCAAAAAACCATGGTCTTCCCTTAAAGGTTATATTACAGTAAATTCAGGAAATATCCTTACTACTTTGAAATTGGAAAACCATAGGTAGAGAGAAAAACAACATCATATTTCCAACTCCACTGCCATTAAAAGCAATAAGAGCTTCCTAACAACAGCTTTTTTAAGTATAGAAAAATATATATAAATAGACAATAGACAATAGGTGCAGGAGTAGGCCATTCGGCCCTTCGAGCCAGCACCACCATTCAATGTGATCATGGCTGGTCATCCCCAATCAGTACCCCGTTCCTGCCTTCACCCCATATCCCCCGACTCCGCTATCTTAAAGAGCCCCTATCTAGCTCTCTCTTGAAAGTATTCAGAGAACCGGCCTCCACCGCCCTCTGAGGCAGAGAAATCCACAGACTCACAACTCTCTGTGTGAAAAAGGGTTTCCCTCGTCTCCGTTCTAAATGGCTTACCCATTTCTCTGAATAAATGTAGTCATTCATCATTCATTCGCCCCTCTAGTTTCATTCACCCCAAAACTAATTTCATTCACACGTGGGTGAACCATTCACTAGTTTAAGAAGGTAGGCAAAAGTGCTGGAGAAACTCAGCGGGTGAGGCAGCATCTATGGAGCGAAGGAAATAGGCAACGTTTCGGGCCGAAATGTTGCCTATTTCCTTCGCTCCATAGATGCTGCCGCACCCGCTGAGTTTCACCAGCACTTTTTCCTACCTTCGATTTTCCAGCATCTGCAGTTCCCTCTTAACCACTTTAAGAAGCACTGGTCTAGATGAAGAATGTGAAGTTATGCACCTGTCCCACTTAGGAAACCTGAACAGAAACCTCTGGAGACTTTGCGCCCCACCCAAGGTTTCCGGAGGTTGCAGGTGGTTCCCGGAGGTTGCAGGTAGTGAAGCAGGTAGGGAGACTGACAAAAACCTCCGGGAACCGCACGGAAACCTTGGTTGGGGCGCAAAGTCTCCAGAGGTCTCCGTTCAGGTTTCCTAAGTGGGACAGGGGCATAGCCATTTCAACAAGGCGGCATTAACAGAATAAGATGCACGTATTTTTGAGCTGGGAGACACAAGGTACCTATCTCTCCAGGGTAGCCGGCTTTGCCAGCAGTGCCAGGCACGCCTGGTATTCCCGGCGCTCCTCGGTTTCCCGGTGGTCCTGGTTTTCCGGGTTCTCCGACCTCACCTGCCGGTCCCTGGATAATCCGTACAGGCGTGGGGTTCTTTGAGAACTCATTCAAGACCAAATCAAATTTCAACATGTGATCTAGTAATCAATAAACAAACAAAAGGTCAAGGTTACTATAAAAAGAACATCAGGTAAAATCTTCAAGAAGGAACTGCAGATGCTGGAAGATCGAAGATACACAAAATTGCTGGAGAAACTCAGCGGGTGCAGCAGCATCTATGGAGCGAAGGAAATAGGCGACGTTTCGGGCCGAAACCCTTCTTCAGACTGATGTAAAATCTGTTTTTATTTAGAGAACGTGGCACAGGGTGGCACAGTGGCTGCCATACCTTATCTTATAGAAACTTACAGAATTCTTAAGTGGTTGGACGGGCTAGATGCAGGAAGATTGTTCCCGTTGTTGGGGAAGTCCAGGACAAGGGGTCACAGTTTAAGGATAAGGGGGAAATCCTTTAGGACCGAGATGAGAAAAACATTTTTCACACAGAGAGTGGCGAATCTCTGGAACTCTCTGCCACGGAAGGTAGTTGAGGCCACAGTTCGTTGGCTATATTGAAGAGGGAGTTGGATGTGGCCCTTGTGGCTGAAGGGATCAGGGGGTATGGAGAGAAGGCAGGGACAGAATACTGAGTTGGATGATCAGCCATGATCATATTGAATGGCGGTGCAGACTCGTAAGGCCGAACATTCTATGTTTCTATACAGCGCCAGAGACCCAGGTTCGATCCTGACTATGGGTGCTATCTGTACGGGCTTTGTACGTTCTCCCCGTGACCACGTGGGTTTTCTCCTGGTGCTCCGGTTTCCTCCCACGCTCCGAAGACGTACAGGTTTGTAGGTGAATTGGCTTCAGTGAAAACGGTGTGTAGGATAGCGCTAGTGTACGGGGGATTCTGGTCAGAACGGACTCGGTGGGCCAAAGGGACTATTTCCGTGCCGGATCTCTAAAGTCCAAAGATACAGTGTGGAAACAGGCCCTTTGGCCCACCGAGTTTACACCAATCGGTAATCATCCGTTCACACTAGTTCTATCCTACACACAGTGGGCCAATCAACATGGAAACCAGAGCACCCGGAGAAAAGCCACGCGGTTACAGGGAGAACGTGCAAACTCCGCACAGACAGCACCTGCAGTCAGGATCAAACCCGGGTCTCTGGTGCTGTAAAACCAGCAACTCTACCGCTGCACCACTTAAATTAAAAAAAAAGGACACACAATACGCAATAGAATTTTACACAAAGATTGGACAAAAATTTGTGTTGTGTTCTCTGGAGCGTCTAAAGTTGAGGGATGATTTGAAGGTAGTATATAAAATGATGAGAGGCAAAGATAAAATCCGAAGCTCTTGTGCGTATTGGAAATATCATGGTGTTCTCTGGAGTGTCAAATGTTGAGGGTTGACCTGATGGTGGCATGTAAGATTTTGAGAGGCATAATGCTGCCCAGGTGATAATATCAAAGGCCCCACAAAGGTGAGAGGGCAAAATCTAAAATAGATGTCTGGGGCAAGTTTTTCTTATACAGTGGGTGGTGGGTGCCTGGAACACACTGCCAGGGATGGTGGTGGAGGCAGGTATGATAGTGGTGTTTAAGAGGCTTTTAGATGGAAGTGCGAGGACTGGAGAGATGTGAATTATATGCAGGCAAATGAGATGCGTTGGCATCATTTTCGGCACGGACGTTGTGGGCCGAAGGGCCTGTTCCTGTATTAGTTGATCCAGTTAGATTAGCCGGGTTGATCTCGAACTCTTATTAATTATGCGTAAATAAATTTAAATAAATGCAAATTTCACACCATAATAAATTATCAAGGCAATTTGGTGTTTTAACCTGTTACTTACTCTGAACAAGCTCCTCGCAGGCTTGGCTAACCATCTGATACACTGCGGAGAGGGATTGTGGCTCTCCCTACAAGGGAAACAAAAAACAAACCATAACTCCAGAATATATTTTTGATTTTGCTGGAATTTTTCCTTTGGAAAACGTATCATCGGGAAAACCAAAAAACTTCACCTTCTCCCCTTTTTCTCCTTTGGCACCCGGAAGTCCCTGCGAAATAATGTTTAAAATGAAGAATCACATCAACTGCATTCAAGTTATTTTTGCACATGATCAAGTTTCAGAATTGAATGCAAACAGATTTGGATTTTTAAGACTTTGGCCTGATACCAATATTCTCTGTTGCTGCTGAATATTCCCTTGGATTCTCGTGGATGCAGAGAGCCATGGGGCGAATGCAGAGTCTTTTGCTCAGAGCAGGGTATCAAACTCTAGAGGCCGGTGGTTTAAGTTGAGAGGGGAAAGATTTAGTCGGAACCCGAGGGGCAACATTTTCACTCAGAAGGGTGATGGGCATATGCAACGGGCTACCATTGGGCGGCATTGTGGCGTTACTGCCTCCGGTAACGGGACCGCTACTGATGCTGGTGGAGTTACTACAGCTCACAGCGCCGGAGACCCGGGTTCAATCCCGTCTACGGGTGCTGTCTGTACGTACATGAGTGTACATATGCCTCACACGTCATACAGTCACATACGAGGCAACACTTACAGAAGGCCCCACATCGCCTGGAACGCCCTGGTCTCCTTGATAACCTGTTGGTCCCACAATTCCTGTCGGCCCCTGAAAGAGATCATTGCACAGTTTGTATCAATGGACGGCTATGAAATCAAAGCCAAAACTTTTAACGTTTTTTCCCCCGCGCACTAACGTACCATTAAAGACTAAAGCGATAGTTGGCCATTTTACTCTCCGCTATCTCGAGCACTCGTAGAGTACACGTCCCGAGGTTTAACGTACCTCGTGAGCAAGGCCATTATCCCCCTGCACTACTTAGCCAACGGCCTGTACTCAGTGTGGACTGTCTCTGTACAATGTTGTCTATTTAGGTTACTGATGGATTCATCACGCCTTTATTCAGATCTTGCTTGAATCACAATCAAGATCTTGTATTCAAGAGAGAGTTAGATGTAGCTCTTCGGGCTAATGGAATCAAGGGATATGGGGAGAAAGCAGGAACAGGGGTACTGATTGGGGGTGATCAGCCGTGATCATATTGAATGGCGGTGCTGGCTCGGAGGGCCAAATGGCCTACTCCTGCACCAATATTCTGTGTTTCTATCTTGATATTGAATCAGTATTGATTTTGTACCACAGGGATTATTTCCTACTTTAATTTGATGCATTATTTTCTTGTTTACGCCCATAGGTTTGTGCCCTTTTGTGTGTACAGCTGATATTTATAAAGGCCGATTCCTCATGTTAAACAGCAGAGGGAGGAACTGCGGCAATATTGCACCATCCTTCATATATAAGTCTTCTCAACTTCAATTACTCAATGACACAAGGGCGGCTTGCTGGAGCAGCGGTGGAGTTGCTGCCTTACAGCGCCAGAGACCCTGGTACAATCCTGACCACAGGTGCTGTCTGCACGGAGTTTGTATGTTCTCCCCGTGACCCTCATGGGTTTTCCCCAGGTGCTCTGGTTTCCTCCCGCACCCAAAAGACGCACAAGTTTGTAGGTTATTTGGCGTCGCTAATATTGTAAATCGTCCCACGTGTGTGTAGGATTGTGTTAATGTGCGGGGATCGCTGGTCGGCATGGACTCGGTGGGCTGAAGGGCCTGTTTCTGCACTGCATTCTCCAAACTAAACGAAACATTAAACATCTTAAGTCATAAGAGGATGATTTAGAAAATACTCTTAATGCTTCTACTAAATAGTGGAAAACAAAATGATAAGAAGTGAAATTAATAAGCATGAGAGAGTAGCAATCTATAGTATCATTTTTAATTCAATCAAAATTAAATCCCATTTCTTAGGCCAGATGAAAATTGTGTTCTCATGTATGTATAAGGTTTTGCATTTGATATTATTTTCAACTCACAAACACATTTACCTTCAAAAGGGTATTATGAATCCTTAATTGAAATAAAATTACTTGTATCTCCACTATAAGTTAAGTATTTATAGCCAATCAACCTCAAAATTGAATTCAAATTTGTTCTAGTAAAACGTGTTGTCAAAAACTGGTCGTCTGTAAGGAATTCAGAGCCTCTGTAAATAAGTTAACAAGACTTTGAATAGCTTATTTTGTCTGGATAGCGGACCCAATTAAAGGATGTTCTTTTAGGAAGGAGACGAGGAGGGATTTCTTCAGTCAGAGGGTGGTGAATCTGTGGAATATTTTGCCACAAAAGGTTGTGGGGGCCAAGTCAGTGGATATATTTAAGGCAGAGATAGATAGATTCTTGATTAGTACGGGTGTCAGGTGTTATGGGGAGATGGCAGGAGAATGGGGTTAGGAGGGAGAGATAGATCAGCCATGATTGAATGGCAAGGTAGACTTGATGGGCCGAATGGCCTAATTCTGCACCTAATTACATGATCTTATAGTGAGATCAGTAAAAATGTACTGCATGCAGTCAAATGGGTTGTATCAGTCTAGCAATGGTGACTCACCATTTTAACTTCGCTTCCCATTCCCATGCTGACCTCTCTGTCCTGGGCCTCCTCCATTGCCAGAGTGAAGCCACAAAAATGATTCCAGGAATGAGTTGGTTAGCGTATTATGAGCGTTCGACAGCACTGGGCATCTACTCGCTGGACTTTAGAAAGTTGAGGGGGGAACCTCATTGAAACATAGAATAATGAAAGGCATAGATAGAGTGGATGTGGAAAGGATGTTTCCACTGGTGGGAGAGTCTAGGGCCAGAGGTCAAAGCCTCAGAATTAAAGTGCGCTCGTTTAGAAAGGAGGCAAGGAGGAATTTGTTTAGTCAGAGGGTAGTTAATCTGAGGAGCTCAACGGTTCTGGAGTTCTTTGTTTCCAAATGATGAAACAATTAATATCCTTTTTCCACCCTTCACAATTTCATCCAAACGCCCAAACAACTGCAGTTCTAATCAGAAAGGCTTTCAAACTTTCTCCAAAAGTTGCATTGAAGAAACAAAATGTGTTCCCCCCCCCCCCCACAGGTCAAAAAGATTCTGAACATGCTGCTCAAGATTCTGAACATTCTGTACAGAGAAAAATCGGTGAAGTATGTGATGCTATTTATGACATCTTGCGAAACTAAATTATTGATGTCAACTTACTCTTGTCCCAGGAAGTCCCGGGGGTCCAATCGATCCTTCCAGTCCCCTTGTCCCCTAAAACATTAATAACAATTTATAATTTATACACACACTGTCTATTTTAATGGCAATACCCAAATTGAAGCATGTGATTCCATTCCAATCTATGCCTGAAGCTGAGAGATTCATTCTCTCTGCAAATGTGGTAAAATTCAGACGCAGCCCAGCGTTAGTGTTGCTGCCTCACAGCGCCAGAGATCCGGGTTCGATCCCGACTACGGGTGCTATCTGTACGGAGTTTGTACATTCACCCCGTGACCTGCGTGGGTTTTCTCCGGGTGACAATAGACAATGGGTGCAGGTGTAGGCCATTTGGCCCTTCGAGCCAGCACTGCCATTGAATGTGATCATGGCTGATCATCCACAATCAGTACCCCGTTCCTGCCTACTCCCCCATATCCCCCGACTCTGCTATTTTTAAGAGCCCTATCTAGCTCTCTCTGGAAAGCATCCAGAGAACCGGCCTCCACCGCCCTGTGAGGGAGAGAATTCCACAGACTCACCACTTGTGAAACAAAATTCTCGGCGTTCCGGTTTCCACCCACACTCCAAAGACATACAGGTTTATAGGTTAATTGGCATCAGTAAAATTGTAATTTGTCCCTAGTGTGTGTAGGATAGTGCGATTGTACGGGTGATCGCTGGTTGACTCGGTGGCCTGTTTCCGCACTGTATTTCTAAAGTAAAGTCTAAAGTAAATAGCTCTACTCATTGAAATTAAATAATCTCAATCCGAGGCCAAATAAATGAGTTAAAGTCCTGTCCCATGGTACGAGTTCATTCTAAGAGCTCTCCCGAGTTTAAAAAAAATCAAACTCGCGGTAAGCATGGAGAATGGTCGTAGCGGGTACGTCGGAGCTCAGGGACGTCTCTTAGCGGCTCGTAACGCTAACGGCAGGTACGCGGGAAGACTCGCTAACGGCAGGTAAGCACGGGAAGACTCGTGAAGATTTTTCAACATGTTGGAAAATGTCCACGAGAGCCCCGAGTACCGACGAGTGGCTATTTCCGTAAATCTCCGAGTTCTAAACAGGGCAAACTCGGGAGAATGAACTCGTACCGTGGGATAGGGCTTTAACCAAAAAGATTTTAAACGAAAAGTGATAATTTAGCTGCAAATTCAGTATTCCTGAGCCAACCATTGAATATTCCATAATAAATCATGCTTTGTTCAAACTTTTTTCATTTATTATATTCTCAATCTAAGAGGAATTACCCAGCCAAAGCTAGCCCTGGTAAAACAGACTAAACATGGAACAAAGGCACAAAATGCTGGAGTAACTCAGCGGGTCTGGCAGACCCACTAAATTACTCCAGCACTTTGTGTCTTTCCTCGGTAAACCAGCATCTGCAGTTCCTTGTTTCTACTGAAAATGGTGCGCGTTTCATTTTAGTTTAGTTTAGTTTAGAGATACAGCGCGGAAACAGGCCCTTTGGCCCACCGGACATGAACACCATCCTACACCCACTAGGGACAATGTTTACATATACCACGCCAATTAACCTACAAACCTGTACGTCTTTGGAGAGTGTGAGAGAACCGAAGATCTCGGAGAAAACTCACAGGGAGAATGTACAAACTCCGCACAGACAGCTATCGTAGTCTGGATCAAACCCGGGTCTCCGGCGCTGCATTCGCTGTAAGGCAGCAACTCTACCGCTGCGCCAACGTGATCGTGAGTTAACTCTTTTGTGTCGCTGCCTATCAACGTTGGTAACACAAGCAACAAGAATCGAACCCGGGCCACGGTGGTGAGAGCGCCGAATCCTAACGACTAGACCACCAGGGAGCTCTTTAAAATGGAAATACGCTATTCTCCGCCCCTCTCATCTCCTGTTTTTTTTCCCCACTAAAGTTAGAAACGGATGGATTACTATTGGGTTGAAGTAGAGTTTTTGCTATCTCACCCGACCCTAATGCAGCCATTTTCTGTGTCATAGAGTCGACCCAACTTACCCACACCGGCCAACATGTCCCAGCTACACTTGCCCCACCTGCCTGCATTTGGTCCATATCCTTCCAAACAAGTCCCATGTACCTGCCTAAATGTTTCTTGAATGTTGGGATAGTCCCTGTGATGTGGTAATGATACCCCTGCAGTACTGAGGGGAGTGCTATATTTTTTGAGAACTCATCTTTCAGTGATCTGGTCCGTATACATGCCGACTATGTTCTGTTGTGCTGAAGCAAAGCAAGAATTTCATTGTCCTATCTGGGACACATGACAATAAACTCTCTTGAATCTTGAAGATGTCAATCTGAGATCTGAGACCTGTTCTCTCGTGGATGTAAAAGATCAGATGGTATTACTTCAAAGAATTTTCACCGGGAATTACATAGAAACATAGAAAATAGGTGCAGGAGTAGGCCATTCGGTCCTTCGAGCCAGCACTGCCATTCAATATGATCATGGCTGATCATCTAAAACCAGTACCTCGTTCCTGCTTTTTCCACATATCCCCCCCATTCCTTTAGCCCCAAGAGCTAATTAATTGATATTTATCTCTTAATCAGTATCACTAAGAATAATTATGGCGATTGTGATATTATTTTTTAGTGTGTGGGCACATTATCACGTTGACTATCACTTTCCGATTGCAGTTCATAAGTTCTCGATTGGTTGTAAAGGCCTAGGTATGAACAGACGCCTGTCTTCACATTCTATACATGATCTTCATGCCCCTAACATTACGATCCCAGCACAGCAAGAGATTGCAAAAGGATACAATGTGCTGGAGTAACTCAGCAGGCCAGGCAGGTCCATTTGGAAAAATAAATTCTAAATGTTACTTGTAATCAAATACAGCAAAGATATGCAGCCACGGTGATGCAGCAGTAGAGTCGCTGAGTTAATCCCATTCCACATTCCCGAGTTACTCACGAATTCTCCCGAGTTTTCCCCTCGATTCAAACTGGGAGAATTACTGCAATAGCCAGCCGTAGGTACTCGGGGTTATTTATTTGGCTCGTGGGCATTTTTCAACATGCTGAAAAAACGTCCCGACTTACCTGATGCCCCGAGTACCTACGGCCGGCATTATGAGCCGCTACAAAGTATCTACGGACTCGCTACGAACATTCTCCGAGTTTGAATCAAGGGGAAAACTCGGGAGAATTCGTGAGTAACTCGGGAAAGTGGGACAGGGGCTTTACAGCACTTGCAGCGCCGGAGACCCGTGTTAGATCCCGACTACGGGCGCTGTCTGTACGGAGTTTGTACGTTCTCCCCGTGATCCATTTTCTCCGAGATCTTCGGTTTCCTCCCACACTCCAAAGACGTACAGTTTTGCAGGTTAATTGGCTTGGTGTATGTGTAGATTGTCCCTAGCGTCTGTGTAGGATAGTGTTAGTGTGCGGGGATCGTTGGTCGGTACAGACTCAGTGGGCCGAAGGGCCTGGTTCCGCGCTGTATCTCCAAAACTAAAAAAATATTACTGGTATGTTTTTAATCTTTGGCACAAGCTACTTGGATTCCTACACTTAGATATTTTTCTAGTAAATATTTCTTTACCTTTGGTCCCTGGATTCCATCTCTTCCTGGAGGACCTCGAGGTCCTGGAAGTCCCTGAGGAGAAACAATAATGTAGACTAAAGACACACACTCACGTACAGCTCATTCAGCAAGGGACAGTGAGATTTTGTCTTCCCTTTCCCAATGATGGTCTTCAATGAAAAGGTGAAAAGTTGTAAAACCCTAAACAGCATCTCACATTTATGCTTAAGAAAGAACTGCAGATGCTGGAAAACCCGAAGGTAGACAAAAATGCTGGAGAAACTCAGCGGGTGAGGCAGCATCTATGGAGCGAAGGAAATAGGCAACGTTTCGGGTCAAAACCCTTCTTCTTCTTCAGGTTTCCTAAGTGGGACAGGGGCATAACTTCACATTCTTCATCTAGACCAGTGCTTCTTAAAGTGGTTAAGAGGGAACTGCAGATGCTGGAAAATCGAAGGTAGGCAAAAGTGCTGGTGAAACTCAGCAGGTGCAGCAGCATCTATGGAGCGAAGGAAATAGGCAATGTTTCGGCCCGAAACCCTTCCGGGTTTCGGGCCGAAACATTGCCTATTTCCTTCGCTCCGTAGATGCTGCCTCACCTGCTGAGTTTCTCCAGCATTTTTCTCACATTTATGCCTTGTTTACTTCCCACATGTAAATCAGCATCTTGGTAGGCATGGGCAAGCTGGGCCGAAGGGCCTGTTTCTGTGCTGGATGACTCTATGATGCAAAGTGCTGGAATAACTCAAGCGGCAGGCAGCATCGCTGGAGAATATGGACCCTTCTTCAGACTGATTGTAGCAGGGGAGAGGAGATAGGGGTTGGACATAGAGGGCTGTGGGCAAAGGGGATCAGTGGGGGCAGGAAGACACAAAATGCCGGAGTAACTCAGCAGGACAGGCAGCATTTCTGGAGAGAAGGGATGGGTGATATTTCGGGTCAAGACCTTTCTTCAGACTATTTTATTGGGGAAATAGGATGGAGTCGAAGTATGTGGAAATTAATTCAGTGGGACATGAACAAGCGGAAACAATGAGTCTGCCAGGGCAGTTTGCTTTATGGATTTTGGGGAGAAGATAAAACCAGGCCGTGCGGGGCTGGGGAACGATGAGGTTGGAGGCTTTGGAGGGCAGTCAGCCAGAAATGATAAAATCAGAAATGGTCTGTGAAATTATGGCCTGGTGTTCATCTGTGGGACCATGGTCCATGGACAAGTAGGAGGAGGTGCCCGAGAGTTGGCGACTGGCCTCGACGCCAGGACAAGTGTCTTGGTCGGCATGGATGGCAGGATCAAAGCGGCCTGTTTCTGTAATGTACAAGTCTACGACTCAGTTTGAATCTTTACCTGATTACTTCTTTGTCCAGGCTCACCACTTTGGCCTTTCTCACCTGGTGGACCCTTTGTAAAGACAAGATACATCAACATTGATATTGCAGTTTTGGTCCCCTAATTTGAGGAAGGACATTCCTGCTATTGAGGGAGTGCAGCGTAGGTTTAATTCCCGGGATGGCGGGACTGTCATATGCTGAGAGAATGGAGCGGCTGGGCTTGTACACTCTGGAGTTTAGAAGGATGAGAGGATCCTTATCGAAACGTATAAGATTATTAAGGTTTGGACACGCTCGAGGCAGGAAACATGTTCCCGATGTTGGGGGAGTCCAGAACCAGAGGCCACAGTTTTAGAATAAGGGATAAGCCATTTGGAACGGAATCGAGGAAACATTTTTTCACACAGAGAGTTGTGAGTCTGTGCAATTCTCTGGCTCAGAGGGCGGTGGAGGCCAGTTCTCTGGATACTGTCAAGAGAGAGCTAGATAGGGCTCTTAAAGATAGCAGAGTCGGGGGATATGGAGAAGGCAGGAACGGGGTATTGATTGGGGATGATCAGCCATGATCACATTGAATGGCGGTGCTTGCTCAAAGGGTCGAATGGCCTACTCCTGAACCTATTGTCTATTGATACAATTATTGTTTTTCAAGTTGATTATGGATTTTCTCGCGTATGTTGGCAACAACCAAGTCATAATTTACAATACTTTAAAAAAAAATGTATTAACTATATTTCAGCACGATTCATTAGCATGCGGTGTGGATAGACGAGTGCATCTCATATACGTACAGCAGGACCTCGTATACTTAGTCCTCTGGGCCCTGGTGGTCCTGGTTCACCCTCCAATCCCTTGGGACCTCGATTGCCCGCTGGACCTTCTGGGCCCTAGGAGACAATGGGGTCAGACTGAAGTAGACTCTGTCTAGAGTTAATATTGGTTTGCTTTGTCAACACTGAGACTTAGCTCAAAGTCCACCCTTACCTGTGGTCCTGGCTCCCCGCATACACCCTGCTGGCCCCTCGCACCAGGAGGACCCTGCACAATTGAGAAACTGGGATTAACCTCCACGTTTGTCATCGGCACGTAGCCCAGACCAACCTCGCTCCCATCCACATTCTGCAACGCCTCAGCCAGGCCAAATCAAGGGCCAGCCTTTCAGGATTTTGTAACACTTCTACAAGTTCACCCCTCACCCTCCTGCTCTCCATGGAATAAAGTCCTAGCCTGCTCAGCCTCTCCCCATAGCGCAGGCCCTCTAGTGGGGGTGGGAGATTGCAACCTTCACGTGGTCTGCCCCGTTTCCACGAATGCAATCAACCTGCCGTGCACAATCAAATAGAACAGATTCATACTTGATTTCATTTTCTCATCCGAAATAGTTTAGGAGGTAAATTCAGCATTGTCCTGTATGCATGAAGGATAGCCGGTCGGTCCGCGTGACTGGGAGGAAGCTGGAAACCCACCCAAGGTTTCCGTGCGGTTCCCGGAGGTTTTTGCCAGTCTCCCCACCAGCTTCCACTACCTGCAACCTCCGGCAACCACCTGCAACCTCCGGGAACCGCACGGAAACCTTGGGTGGGGCGCAGTCTCCAGAGGTTTCCGTTCAGGTTTCCTAAGTGGGACAGGGGCATAACTCTCTCCTCAAAGCCTCTAGAGAAGTGGCCTCCACTGTCTTCCGAGGCAGAGAATTCCACCGTCCCGGGGAGAAGGTACAAACTCCGTACAGACGGCACCCGTAGTCGGGATCAAACACGGGTTTGTGGCACCGTGAGGCTGCAACTCTACCGCTGTGCCACTGTGCGGCTACGATACAGTATCTCTAGTTTATCAGCTGGATGTGCGCCAGTGTGTTGTGGGTTTTATGACGGTAAATGAACTCACTGATGGGCCTGAAGGTCCTGGTGCTCCTGTGATCAGCGATGAGCAAGTGCAGGTCGGGACGTTAGCCGGGCACGTTACATCATCTCTCTGCCATCAGAAAAATATTTCAATTGCAACAATTCATGGAGCACACAGATAAACAAGCACATTCATAACAGTAAGCAAATCACAGGATCACACGTGCTTTCTCCCACCCCCCCAAAGTGAGAAGGGAAAGTTTTAATAGGAATCCGAGGGGGGTGACAGCATTGGGCCTGTACTCGCTGGAGTTTAGAAGGATGAGTGGGACGGTACCTTATAGAAACTTTCCGAACAGTGAAAGGCCTGGATAGAGTGGATGCGGAGAGGATGTTTCCACAGGCGGGAGTGTCCAAAACCAGAGGGCATAACCTCAGAATAAAAGGCCGTACCTTTAGAAAGGAGACGAGGAGGAATTTCTTTAGTCAGAGGGTGGTGAATCTGTGGAATTCATTGCCACAGACGGCTGTGGAGGCTGTCAATGGATATTTTTATGGTAGGCATTGACAGAGTCTTGATCAGTACGGGTGTCAGGGGTTATGGGGAGAAGGCAGGAGAATGGGGTTGAGAGGGAAAGATAGATCAGCCATGATCAGCCAAGAAGGCTCATCAGCGTCTCTTCTTCCTGAGGAGACTGAAGAAGGTCCATCTGTCTCCTCAGATCCTGGCCGATGATTGAATGGTGGACTAGACTCGCTGGGCCGAATGGCCTAATTTGGCTCTCATGACTTATGAACTGGTGTACCTACGATTTGGCGGTGAGGGAGAGGGGTAGGCAGAGGGCTGAGGCATTTTGAATTGTGTTGTGTGGGGAACCTGCTTCATTGGACTGCTTACGTTAACATCCTTCCTCCCATGACGTGGAGAAGTGATTTGAGTAAACAGCGCGACTTCCAGTGAAGTTTGAGGTAATATTTCAAATAAATCATTCTGGATTATTATTGGTTTGTTTGGTGGCTACAGAAGAAATAGCGGATCTGGAATCAATTGTAAACAAACTGAGAGTCTGAAAATCAGGCTGCACCAAGAAGTTCAAGAAAGAACTGCAGATGCTGGAAAAATCGAAGGTAGACAAAAATGCTGGAGGAACTCAGCGGGTGAGGCAGCATCTATGGAGAGAAGGAATAGGCGACGATTTGGGTCGAGACCTTTCCGACTGATGTTGGGGGGAGGGGGGGGGGGGCGGGGAAAGAAAAGGAAGAACCAGAGACAGTGGGCTGTGGGAGAGATGGGAAGGGGAGGGGAAGGGAGGGAGAAAGCAAGGACTACCTGAAATTGGAGAAGTCAATGTTCATACCGCTGGGGTGCAAACTACCCAAGCAAAATATGAGGTGGTTTCTCTAATTTGCGCTGGGCCTCACTCTGGCAATGGAGGAGGCCCAGGACAGAGAGGTCAGATTGGGAATGGGAGGGGGAGTTGAAGTGCTGAGCCACCGGGAGATCAGGTTGGTTATCGCGAACTGAGCAGAGGAATCAAGAAGTGTTTCATTGTCTTTAGACTTTATAAACACAGTGTGGCAACAGGCCCTGTGGCCCGCCTAGTCCACGCCAACCAGCCATCACCCAGCACACTGGTCCTATCCTACACACGCGGGACAATGTTACAGAAGCCAATTAACCTACAAGTCTTTGGAAACCGGAGCACCCGGAGAAAACCCACGGGGGAAGGTACAAGCTCTGTATGGATAGCACCTGAGGTCGGGTCTACGGCACTGTGTGGCAGCAGCTCTACCGTTGCTCTACCATTGTGCCACAGTGCCGCGTATGTAGTGACCATGAAACAATGATACTCCGACTTGCAACAGCGTAACAGGTCTGTATACACAACCATGTCTTATCCACTTTGGGCCAGCGCCATGCGTTCATTTGGAAATGACGGATTGTGCTTCTCTGGTTCAGGCAGCAACCTTTTTGCTTCGGTCAAACATTCCTGGGTTCCAACCAAAGACATAACACAAGTTGACAGCCCAGTGCTGTGTTTGAAACACCGCCACTCTATTTGCAAGTGCCAGCTACTCGGATGTGCTGCCTTAATTGATCTAAAGAATTTCTTGGCAGTATCTCAAAGGAGAGCTGATCATCCATTACCCCGGCTACATTACTGTCTCAAACAATGGCCAAATCATCATTTTGTTCCCCTCGTCATCTTTCCCCTATGAAACATAAGCTACTGGAAGATAACATCCGTTGGCTTAATATTAGCGGAACACAATTGACCCAGACTCACCCAGGCTGGTAGGTCACAACACCTGTCCATGCTGCTCCATGAATTATTGCAAACCATTTCAAATGCCTGCAACTGAAACTAAACATGCGATTAAACACGATGCAATCACTGGAAACACATTAAAAAATATCAAAATAAAATAAGGAGGAATGAAAAATAATTTTCGTAATCACTCACTGGTACTGAAGTATTGATCGCACCCCTGTTGTTTACCAGTTTCCCAAGCACCTCAAATCCGTCATGGGAGATTTTCCCAACACCGTTTATCCGTTCCTCTCCAACTTTCACGCAGTCAACATCAAGCCTAACTGTGTTCCTACTCACTGCGATATGAACCTAGAGAGACAGATACAGATACAGAGACACAGCGCGGAAACAGGCCGTTCGGCCAACCGAGTCCGCACCGACCAGCGATCCCCGCACATTGACACACACTCGGGACAGTTTCTACTACTGGTAGGAAGTGACCGATTTGGAGGTCCGAGCCCCTGAGGTTGTCCTCCCGTTCTGACGTCGGAGTTCCATCATCGCGGCGAGTGAGCCTGAGCAGCGGGCCGCCCGTAGCGGCAACTGTGGAGGGGTACCACGGGTGAACATCAACAACAACAGAGGTGGAGGACTGAACTTTGGTGCCTTCCCTCACAGTGGGAAACTGTTTTATGTTGGAGCCTATCGTGTGTTGTATGGCTGTATGGCGACCACACATTTCACTGTACCAACTGGCACATGTGACAAATAAATGTATCTTGTATCTTCTATTAAGCCAATCAACCTACAAACCTGCACGACTTTGGAGTCTGGGAGGAAACCGAAGATCTGGTAGAAAACCCACGCAGGTCACGGGGAGAACGTGCAAACTCCGTAGAGACAGCACCCGTAGTCAGGATTTGAACCCGGGTCACCAGCGCTGCAAGCGCTGTAAGTCAGCAACTCTACCGCTGCGCCACCGTGCCGCCCAAACAGACAGAATAGGCCAACTTGGTTTAATATTATGTGTAAGAGAAAACTGCAGATGCTGGTTTAAATCGAAGGTAGCCACAAATAGCTGGAGTAACTCAACGGGTGAGGCAGCATCTCTGGAGAGACGTTTTGAGTCTGAAGAAGGGTCTCGACCCGAAACGTCACCCATTCCTTCTCTCCAGAGATGCTGCCTCACCCGCTCAGCTTTTTGTGTCTACCTTTGGTTTAATATTACTTGTAATTTGGTATACAACTCACAATGTGTTAAACGCCATTGAGGAACGATATTATGATGTTGGTAATCCAGCACTTTGTGTTCCACTCTACATCAAGTATGAACATAGTGGAAGGGTACAAGTCTAGATTTGTGCCCGTACATTTGGTTAGTACGGGTGTCAGGGCTTACTTATAGGGATGAGGCAGGAGAATGCTTATAGGGATGAGGCAGGGAGAGATAAGGGCCTGTTCCACTTTCCCGAGTTATTCACGAATTCTCCCAAGTTTTCAAACTCGCAAAATGTTCGTAACTAGTCTGTAGGAGTTTGTAGGTATATCGTAGCGGCTCGTTATACCAGCCGTAGGTACTCGGGGCTATTTTTTTTTACTCGTGAACATTTTTCATCAGGCTGGAAAAAAAAATCCCGACTTACCCGATGCCCTGAGTACCTACAGCTGGCAAAACGAGCCGCTACGATGTATCCACGGACTCCTACAGACTCGTTACGAACATTCTGCGAGTTTGAAAACTCGGGAGAATTCGTGAATAACTCGGGAAAGCGGGACAGGCCCTATAGATCAGCCATGATTGAATGGGATAGTAGACGTGATGGGCCGAATGGCCAAATTCTGCTCCTTACACTTATGAATTTATGAACTTAAAAGTTAAAAAAAAAATACCAGGAACCGCAGATGTTGGCCACGAAACACTGAAGTCACTCAACGGGTCAGGCAGCAGCTCTGGGAAAAGTGGGCGGGTAATGTGTGTGGTCCCGAACCGAAACATTGCCTGTCCATGTTCCCCAGAGATGCCGACGGACCCTAAGCTGCATAAAGTTACTCCAGCGTTTTGTGACTATCTTTAGCCATCTTCATAGTTGTGTTCTGACCCAGCTAAAGTCAATGACATTACCTTGTGATAACTTCCAAAGAAAAGCTTCTTAACTTCGGCTTGGCTGAAAGTGACTTTCTGCAAAACATTTTTCTTGTCCTGGTTGAAGTAGCTGAGAGTTTGCAGTTTAGCTGAGAATTGAATGGAATAATATAAATTAGACTGGAGTAACGTCAAACATGAAGCAATTAACTTGTATCCTTCAGAATATTTACGAGTTCACTTATTGGTTCAGTTTTGTTTCAGTGAGACTAAAATAGATCTATGTTATTCCACTTTCTCAGCCACTCCCTACCCACTAGGAGCAATTTTCCGAGGCCAATCAGCCTACAAATATGCACATGAGGGTCGATTTTACAGAGGCCAATTAAGTTACAGACCTGCACCTCTTTGGGTTGTGGGAGGAGCACCCGGCGAAAACCGAGTCTCTGGCGCTGAAATACAGGATCTCTACCGCTGCGTCACTGTGCTGCCCCAGAACTCTTTAAAAACCAGTTTGAAAAACTCTCTGGAAATCCATCCCAACAATTTAAAAGCAGCTAAATCGATCGGCAGCAATAAGGGAGTTCGGTATTCCGAAAAACGCAAGGAATCATGGGATTTGTCAAAGGTCAAGCCAAGCCAAGTCAAGTCAAGTTTATTTGTCACATCCACATACGAGATCTGCAGTGAAATGAAAAGTGGCAATGCTCGCGGACTTTGTGCAAAGAGACAAACAAACAAACAACCAGACAAACTACAAACAGAATGTAACAGGTCATTCATGATAAAGAAAAAGCAAACGAGTTGAGCTGGAGTTAGCGCTTCTTCTCCATGCTGTATGTAAACCTGGGGCCGCCACTGCTCAGGGCTGGTGTCCAGTCATCTCCGGCCGCCCCCGGACAGGGATGGGACACTCGGGAGGGGCGGGGACGGTAGTGAGATCATCCGTTCGCACTTGTTCTACATTATCTAACTCCAATAGCAATTCAACAATGCTTGCAGCGTCGGAGACCCGGGTTCGATCCTGACTACGGATGAAATGCAGTGAATGTATACATGCAGCAGCTCAGTTGCCGAAAATCTTGAGTGCCCTATGACCTGGGCATGCTCAGTTGAAATACCAAACTCACTTATTGCAATAGAACCCGGAGAGTATTTCCAACAAATATGACCTCAAGGTACGTCTACTTTGAAGAACTTCTCCTCTTCTACAATAACTGAAGAAGGGTCCCGACCCGATACGTCACCTGTCCATGTACTCCAGAAATGCTGCCTGACCCGTTGAGTCACACCAGCTCCGAAACTTTTCACTGTACCTCGGTACACGTGACAATAAACTAAACTGAAACTCTTTGTGTCTATCTTTAAAAACAAATAACCATCTGCTATGATTTAAGTTTAACATAGCCTTACAATCAAGGACTATTCCAACGAGAGGGTGAAAATGTTCATCCACAATCTGCCACAGTGCAAATGGTTCATCAGTGGCATTTGGCTGTAATCGGAACAGCAGAGTCATGGTCTGCTTTGTGGGTAGTTCTTTGGGGTGGATATTCCTGGACAAAAAATAAAAAGACATTCATTAACAAAGCTATCTGGAAACAGACACAAGATGGAACTGCAGATGCTGGAGTAACTCAGCAGGTCAGGACAGCATCACTGGAGGACATGGATAGATGATGTTTTGGTTAGGCCCTATCTTCATACTGAAGAAGGGTCCCAACCCGAAACGCAGCCCACCCACCACCGGCAGAGATACTGACAGATCCGCTGAGTTACTCCAGCACATTGTGTCCTAATTAGTTAATTCATTTCACAATAAACTTGAAAATTCGCTGTCAACGAGAAACAAGTAGCATGGTGGCACAGTGGTAGAGTTGCTGCCTCACTGCGCCAGAGACCCGGGTTCGATCCTGACTACGGGTGCTGTCTGCACAGAGTTTGTATTTTCTCTCTGTGACCGTGTGGGTTTTTCCCGGGTGCTCCAGTTTCCTCCCATATTCCAAAGACATACATATTTGAAGGTTCACAAAAATGCTGGAGAAACTCAGCGGGTGCAGCAGCATCTATGGAGCGAAGGAAATAGGTAACGTTTCGGCCCGTAACTGAAGAAGGGTTTCGGCCCGAAACATTACCTATTTCCTTCACCCCATAGACGCTGCTGCACCCGCTGAGTTTCTCCAGCATTTTTGTGTATCTTCGATTTTCCAGCATCTGCAGTTCCTTCTTGAACATATTTGAAGGTTAATTGGCTTCTGTAAATTGTAATTCGTCCCTCTTCTGTAGGATAGTGCTAGTGTATGGGGTGAGCGTTGGTCTACACGGACTTAGTGGGCCGAAGAGCCTGTTTCCACGCTGTATTTCTAAACTAAACTAAAAAGCCTGAATTAATTCAATGGAACTAGGTTGGGGAAATGGAACAAAAGGTGTTTGTAATACTGTATCATGTGTGTTATTGCTCTCGACTGGGGATAAATATGCCAGCTAACACCAGTTCAAGGAAACGCAATGAAGAACATTCACCCACAGTATGGTTACAGGCTGTTGATTTCAGAGTTACAAGAGGGCTTGATTGCAAAAGGACTTTTTTGTCAAATAAAATCATGTGCGTCTTGGTTCATGTCCAGGATGTCAAAATGATTCTGACCAGATACTTTCCAACATGAGTAATGTTTGGACCTCGGACACAGTTTTCTCGTCAGCGGAGAGCGTGAGTAATTATAAATGGGTAGACCTGCTGGAAGTTATTAAACGCTGCTGCAGTCTGGACCCGATTAACATAACTCCCATTATCCCAACTATGTTACCGACTTTACAGCCACACCAAACAATCCATTCTCACATCCAACCTTCCAGCTATTATCGCACTATTATTGATTTTGTTTCTAATGTGTATGTACATGTGTACATGTATATGTATCATGTCATCGTATCTATATTACTAAAAATCTTGACCACTTCCTGTTGTTCTGTATATTGATTTTACAAAAAACGCTGCCACTTATGGCTGTGATTTTTGGCCATCTTCCTCAGAGTCCTCCTCCGCTGCACAGCATGAGGATTTTTCCCATCGATGAAAAATAAAATAATTATTAGTGTTTAAAAATTGTCGAGATTCTCTCTCCTGAAGGCCACGCCTCTTCCGGAGGGACTATAAAACCCGGAAGTGTTGAGTGCCTCAGTCAGTCTCTGCAAGATGGGGGAGCGAGAGGGTAACGTCTCTCAGTCTGAGCTGTGAATAACACTGAACACATGTCTACTAAACTGTGAGTGGTTTTACTGACCCGTCAGTGCCCTTAATGTGGTTTGAAAATATAGTTTGGAAATGCTAAAGCTGTGTTTTGCATTGGTTTGGAAATGCTAAAGCTGTGTTGCCTTTGGTTTGGAAATACTAAAGCCATGTTGCCCAATTAAAGTTGCCTTGCCTAATTAATGTTGCCTTGCCTAATTAAGGTAGCCTTGCCTAATTAAAGCTGCCTTGCCTAATTAAGGTTGCCTTGCCTAATTAAAGTTGCTTTGCCTTCTATATAATTAAATAGACCATTTGACCACTAATCTTGACCACTTCCTGTTTCCGCTTTATATTGATTTTAGAAAAAACGCAACCACATACAGCTGTGATTTTTGGCCATCTTACTCAGAGCCCCCCTCCGCTCATCAGGTGCGGAGGATTTTTCCCATCGATGAAAAATAAATATAAACATTTAGTTACAAGTACGTTTATTGTCATGTGTAACGGGATACAGTGAAAAGCTTCTGTTCCTCCTCACAGAGCCCAGTCTAATCCCTGACCACCAGGCCCCATCTCCCCACTCACCTGGTTAAGGTCTGCGATCCTCCTTGCTCACTAGACGTCCCAGTGTCAGGCATGTTTGAAGATTGCACAGTTTGAGCTTTAGAGATACAGCATGGAAACAGGCCCTTCGGCCCACTGAATCCGCCCCAACCATCGATCACTCTTTCACCCACTCGTTCTGTTTTATCCCACTTTCTCATCCCATACACTAGGGGTAATTTACAGAAGCCAATTAACCTACAAACCTGCACGTCTTTGGAGTGTTGGAAGAAACCCGAGCACCCGGAGAAAACCCACATGGTCACGGGGAGAACGTACAAACTCTGTACAGACAGCACCCATTGTCAGGATCGAACCTGAGTATCTGACTCTATGAGGCAGCAACTCCATCAGCTGCATCACTGCGTCACCCTTCAAATGTTCTAACGTTCTAAGTTCCTCACTGATAGATTCCACCATTTATCTCCAACTGCTGTCGGGCAAATTGGTTTATAATCATAATCATAATCTATTAGCCAAGTATGTTTTGCAACACACGAGGAACTTCATTTGCCATACATTCATACCAAAAAAAGCAACAAAACACACTAAATACATTTTAACATTAACATCCACCACAGTGACTCCTCCACATTCCTCACTGTGATGGAAGGCAAAAAGAAATTCAATCTCTCCCTTCTTTGTGTTCTGAGATGTTTTCTACATGCTAATCAAGCTTTAGAATATTTTTAATCATGGCACAGAAGTGACGATTATTAAGAACTAATTAATGATGATTATCGTGCTGTGATTGGTTTAGATCACAACAGCCATTAGATTTGTACTGCACAACCATATTGACATTGGCTGACAAACTGATGCTAAAAATGTATTGTGGCGACTAGGAATGAAGATGGCCGGATGGGACTGTGAAAGAGCGGATGCAGGGTTAAACGAGGAGTTAAGAGACGGAACTGAGAGGGGATTGAGGCCATAAAGCCAAATAAATGTAGGGCACAGGTGTCAGACCAATGGGAAGGATATGTTCTGATAATTATGGACATTGAAGATTGAAGAGCCATGGGCGGGCCAGCGGTAGAGTTGCTGCCTCACAGCGCCAGAGACACAAGCTCGATCCTGATCACGGGTGCTGTCTGCACGGAACTTGCACGTTCTCCCCGTGGGTTTTCTCCGGGTGCTCCGGCTTCCACCCACACTCCAAAGAAGCACAGGTTTGTAGGTTAATTTGGCTTCTGTAGATTGTAAATTGTCCCTAGTGTGTGCAGGATAGCGTTAGTGTACGGGGATCGCTGGTCGGCGCAGACTCGGTGGGCCGAAGGGCCTGTTTCCGCGCTGTATCTCTAAACTAAAGTGATCATAAAGGATCGACGAGTCTCGAGGTGGCCGAGGCATGGAGGCAGATAACAATGGCGACAGTGAAGGTCGGCGATGTTAGCTAGAAATGGTATGGGAGAGAAAACGTCAAATTCATACCTCGTATTCTGTATAAGATGAGCATTTTCAAAAATACTAAATGATGGTGAACCTGTGAAGATGTCAGAATCCATAGCAACACCTTCAAGCTCCGAGAACTCTTTATCTGTTAAGCCAAATGCCTCCATCATGTTTATACCTGCAAGAGAATTATCAAAACATACGAGTGATTTTCAAACCAAAAGCAATTTTAATTGTAAAATATACTTAGAAAACGCTACAATTTATCAGCAGGATTGATACAATTGGAATCAATAGGGTGAATGCAGAGTCTCATATACCAGGAATGGGAATCAAGAACCAGAGGACATTGGTTTAAGGGGCAAATTGTTGGTGGTGGTTGTATGGAACAAGCTGCCAGAGGAGTTTAGTTGAGGCAGGTATTTGAGGCAGCAGTTAAAACCCATTTTGACAGGTACATGAGTAGGAAAGGTTTAGGGGGATATGGGCCAAATGAGGACCAATGCTGACATTGGAGGTGGTCCTGAGCTCAACAAGAATGATCCCAGGGATAACTGGGTTAAAGTTAGAGACACATTTCATGGCTCAGCAGGGTAAGGGGACATCTCATTGAAATCTACCAAATAAGGAAGGGATGTGAAGAGGGGTGGCGTGAGAGTCTAGGACCAGAGGGCACAGCCTAAGAATAAAAGGGTGCACCTTTAGAATGTAGATGGGGAGGAATTTATTTGGCCAGAGGGTGGTGATTTTTTAACCAGGGAATCTGCGGAATTCATTGCCACAGCCAGCTGTGGAATCCAAGTCATTGAGATTGACAGGTCCATGATTAATAATGGCGTCTAGGGTTATGGGAAGAAGGCAGGAGAATGGGATTGAGGGAAAAATTAACGAGCCATAATCAAATGACGGAGAGGACTTGATGATTGCCCTGATTCTGCACTTTATTATATAGTCTTAAGATTTTATGAAATGGGACTAGCTTGGATGTGGCATCTGTGTCAGCATGGATGAGTGGGATGAAGGGCCTGTTTCCATGCAGCGTAACTCTATTACTAAATGAATTAAAACAAGCAAACAGTACTCCATACCTGGGACCACAGTGCCTCTAATATTTGTCAAAGCACAAGCTGAAAAGAAGAAACATTAAGTTAGTCGATCGCAAATTTCCTCCACAGATGTTATCTGACCCGCTGAGTTCCGCCAGAACATTTTTAACCACAGTTTCCAGAATCTGCAGACACTTGTAACAAATCACTATTTCTTTTTTTTTTTTTTTTTTTTTTTAAACGCAAACATTTTAGATATTTTGTAACATGTCTAAAGTGATTCCAAAAATTCTAATCTAATGAGTGTATAAAACCATGAGAGGAATCGATCGGGGAGATGCACAGAGTCTCTTGCCCATAGTAGGGCATTTGAGAAACAGAGGGCAAAGGTTTAAGGCGAGGGGAGGGGGGAAGATTTAATTGGAATCTGAGGGGTAACTATTTCACACAAAGGGGGTATGGCACAGGTTATCCTTCCATAAGATAGGGTATTATCCGAGTCACTTCTACCTCATTGTGCCCATTGTCCACGGAACTGATGTACTACAATGTATAGAAGTTGGGATGTAATGTTAAAATTGTACAAGGCATTGGTGAGGCCAATTCTGGAGTATGGTGTACAATTTTGGTCGCCTAATTATAGGAAGTATGTCAACAAAATAGAGAGAGTACAGAGGAGATTTACTAGAATGTTGCCTGGGTTTCAGCAACTAAGTTACAGAGAAAGGTTGAACAAGTTAGGTCTTTATTCTTTGGAGAGCAGAAGGTTAAGGGGGGACTTGATAGAGGTCTTTAAAATGATGAGAGGGATAGACAGAGTTGATGTGGATAACCTTTTCCCACTGAGAGTAGGGACGATTCAAACAAGAGGACATGACTTGAGAATTAAGGGACAGAAGTTTAGGGGTAACATGAGGGGGAACTTCTTTACTCAGAGAGTGGTAGCTGTGTGGAATGAGCTTCCAGTGGAAATGGTGGAGGCAGGTTCGATTTTATCATTTAAAAATAAATTGGATAGGCATATGGATGGGAAAGGAATGGAGGGTTATGGTCTGAGTGCAGGTAGATGGGACTAAGGGAAAATACGTGTTCGGCACGGACTTGAAGGGCTGAGATGGCCTGTTTTCCGTGCTGTAATTGTTACATGGTTATAATGCTGAGAACTATATTCTGCACTCTGTATCTTCCCCTTTGCTCTACCTATTGTACCAGAGTTTGACTTGATTGTAACTATGGACAGTATTATCCGATCTGTTTAATCCCGACTACGGACGCTGTCTGTGTGGAGTTTGTCCGTTTTCCCCGTGACCACGTGGGTTTTCTCCGGGATCTCTCGTTTCCTCCCACACTCCAAAGACGTACTGGTTTGTAGGTTAATGGGCTTAGTAAAATTATAAATTGTCCCTAGAGTGTGTAGGATAGTGTTAAGGGCCTGTCCCACTTACGCGATGTTTTCGGCGACTTGTCAGCAACATCGCGTCGCCGAAAAGTTTCATAATGTGGAAAATCCAGCTGCGACCAGAAAAAGGTACGACTCTTTGGGCGACTAGTCACCACCAAACAGGAGCCACCCTGCGACATGTCGACACGTGACGCATGTCTGGTGGTGAGCAGTCGCCCAAAGAGTCGTACCTTTTTCTGATCGCCGCTGGATTTTACGCATTTTGAAAATTTTCGATGACCTGCTGTGACTATGACGGGTGCCCTCAAGCCGCCGAAAAAAACTGTTGCACGAGTGGGTCAGGTCCTTAGTGTGTGGGGATTGCTGGTCGGCCAAAGGGCCTGTTTCGCCGCTGTTAACTCTAAACTAAACCAAAAACTTGTGCCACTTAGAAACACAACAAATGAAGCAACAAACTTACTTGTGGAAACGGTCTGACAAATGGACACAATAACTTTGCCTCCAATGTTGTTCAAGTCACTGAAGTCACGAACATAAAAAGCTGCTCTGAGACTGGGCGTGCTTGTGACATCAGTAATAGTCGCCTCATCAACATCATCCACGCCAAGAACAATTATAAAAAAACCTGTGGGATGAACTTAGATAAACTTTACGATGACAGGACCTCTGACATAGATAAAAATGTTGTTGCTTAAAAAAATACCACTTATAACATTTAGCGAGCTAAATCAAACGCTGTTAATACTTTTCATATAACTTGTACTAATCATTAAAAATATTTTGCGCTGAGCATGGATAATTTACAGTCTAGATGGCTGACCTTTTGTGAAGAGGAAATAGTATTTTAGCAAAAGGCATGTATACTTGTCATAACAATTCTGCAAATCATTCAAAAAATATTTTTGTACTTAATATTCATAATTTAAAACGAATTTCATAGTTCCGTTTTGGGACGCATGTCCATGGAACACTCTTGACTCTTGACTGCAGTACAGATGGCTGAGTTTTTGTAACGAGAAAAATGAATCTTAGCAATAGACATGTGCAAAATCAGTATTTAAACTGGAAGCTAAATTATACAATGGTGTTGGTTTATTTGAATGTTTAAGAAAGAGCGAATAGTGAAAGGCTTGGATAGAGTGGAAGTGGGGAGGATGTTTCCATTAGTGGGAGAGTCTAGGGCCAGAAGTCCTAGACTCAGAATTAAAGGACGTTCCTTTAGGAACGAGAAGAGGAGGAATTTCTTTAGTCAGAGGGTGGTGAATCTGTGGAATTCTTTGCCACAGAAGGTTGTGGAGGCCAAGTCAATGGGTATTTTTAAGGCAGAGATAGATAGATTCTGGATTAGTACGGATGTTATGGGTTACGTGGAGAAGGCAGGAGAATGGGGTTAGGAGGGAGAAATAGATCAGCCATGATTGAATGGCGGAGCAGAGTTGATGGGCCGAATGGCCTGATTCTGCTCCTATCACTTAGGACCCTATGACATCGTTGGGATGTAGCGGGAAACTGGAGCACCATGTGGTCACGGGGAGAACGTGCAAACTTCACACGGACAGCTCCCGAGATCCGAGGTTTCTGGGTGGATATGGGCTCGGAGCTCTAACACTGGTTCTGTAAAACAGCTGAAATGTTATTTCCTTTCACAAAAAAATATCTACGTGGAACATCAGCTTCTACTACTGTAAACTGTAGTCTGGAAACAAAGCAGACTTCAAAAATAACTGAACAGTCGGCTGAAATAAAATTCACCTTCCAACGCCAACTGTTGCAATGTTTGGCTTATTTCACCAAGGACTGTCCCGCCAGTGATAACGACCAAAAGTTTGTGAACACTTTTTCTTTCCTTCGATTCATTCGTGGAAAACAAACCATCCGATGCTCTGCCATCTTTGACTATAAAACAAAATTGACAGATATACGAGCAAGAAATCTTAAATCAATCACCGTTTCACTGACACTTCCCAACCCGGAACGTCACCCATTCCTTTTCTGCAGAGATGCTGCCCAACCCGCTGAGTTACTCCACCAATTTGTGTCTATCTTTGACAATAGACAATAGGTGCGGGAGTAGGCCATTCGGCCCTTCGAGCCAGCACCGCCGTTCACTGTGATCATGGCTGATCATCCACATTCAGCACCCCGTTCCTGCCTTCTCACCATATCCCTTGACTCTGCTATCTTTAAGTGCTCGATCTAACTCTCTCTTGAAAGCATCCAGAGAATTGGCCTCCACTGCCTTCTGAGGCAGAGAGTTCCACAGATTCACAACACTCTGGGTGAAATGTTTTTCCTCATCTCATCCCCTTATTCTTAAACTGGATCTATTGTTGGGAATTTGGGAAGGGCAAGTTAATGAAGTGTGGGTGGAGGAGCCTTTTGAGACAAGTGATCACAGTTCGATTAGGTTTAAGATAGTTGTGGACAGGGACGGAGAGGGTCCACGTGTTAAAATGCTCAACTGGGGAAAGGCCAACTTTGAGGGAATGAGAGAAGGTCTCGCACAAGTTGACTGGAGCAGGTTATTTGAGGGGAAAGGAACATCGGCCAAGTGGGATGTTTTTAAAAGTGTACTGAAGAAAGCTCAGGATGTGTACGTCCCCGTTAGAGTGAAGGGCAAAGCAGGAAAACGTGAGGAAGCTTGGCTGACGAGGGAAATTGAAACGTTAGCCAAAAACAAGAAGGATGCATGGGACAGGTATTGGCAGCTGGGATCAAGTGCATCCCTGGAGGAGTTTCAGGAACTAAGGAGTAAACTGAAAAAGGAAATCAGAAGGGCAAAAAGGGGGGCAGGAAATAGCTCTGGTGGGTAGCATTAAGGACAATCCCAAAATATTTAATAAATACATAAGGGGGAAAAGGGTAACTAGAGAGAGAGTGGAGCCTCTCAGGAATAAAAGCGGTCATCTCTGTGTGGAGCCACAGGACGGGCAAGGTCCTCAATGAGTATTTCTCCTCTGTATTTATCGAGGAGAAAGACAGTGGGACGGAGGAAACTGGAGCAGTCATTGGAAGTGTCTTGGGAGCAGTCAGTGTTACTGTCGAGGAAGTACTGAAGGTGTTTGAAGGTAGACAAATCTCCGGGGCCGGATCAGATATATCCGAGAATATTGCGGGAAACTAGAGAGGAATTTGCGGGATCCCTGGTTGAAATTTACAAGTCGTCCTTAAATACAGGAGAGGTGCCGGAAGACTGGAGGGTGGCAAATGTTGTGCCTCTTTTCTAGAAGGGCTGCAGGGAAAATGTTGGGAACTATAGGCCGGTGAGCTTAACATCTGTAGGTGGTAAGTTACTGGACAGTATTCTGAGGGATAGGATATACAGGCAGTTGGATGGGCAAGGGCTGATTAGGGACAGTCACCATGGTTTTATACGTGGGAGGTCGTGTCTCACAAATCCAAATGATTTTTTTGAAGACGTGACGAAAAAGGTCGATGTGTTGTATATGTTGTGTACATGGACTTCAGTAAAGGCATTTGACAGGGTTCCGCATGTTAGGCTGCTCTGGAAGGTTAGATTGCATGGGATCCAAGGAGAGATAGCTGAATGGGTAACAAATTGGCTCCATGGAAGGAAGCAGAGTGTAATGGTGGAAGGTTGCTTCTCGGACTGGTGGCCTGTGACTAGTGGTGGGCCTCAGGGTTCGGTGCTGGGCCCGTTACTGTTTGTCATCTACATCAATGATTTGGATGAGAACATACAGGGCAAGATTAGCAAGTTTGCTGATGTTACAAAAGTGAGTAGTTTTGCAGATAGTGAAGATGGTTGTGAACGATTGCAGCAGGATCTGGATCGATTGGCCAGGTGGGCGGAGGAATGGTTGATGGAATTTTAATACAGAGAAATGTGAGGTGTTGCATTTTGGAACGTCGAACAAGGGCAGGACCTACTCAGTAAATGGTAGGCCTCTGGGTAGTGTTGTAGAGCAGAGGGATCTAGGAGTGCAGGTGCATGGTTCCGTGAAGGTCGAGTCTCAGGTAGCTAAGGTGGTCAAAAAGGCTTTTGGCACTTTGGCCTTCATCAGTCAGAGTATTGAGTATAGAAGTTGGGAGGTCACGTTACAGTTGTATAAGACGTTGGTGAGACCGGATTTAGAATATTGTATTCATTTCTGGGCACCGTGTTATAAGAAAGATATTGTCAAGGCTGAAAAAGTCTAGAAAAGATTTACGAGGATGTTGCCAGGACTAGAGGGTGCGAGCTATAGGGAGAGGTTGAGTAGACTGGGTCTCTATTCCATGAAGCATAGGAGGATGAGGGGAGATCTTATCGAGGTGTACAAAATCATGAGAGGAATAGATCAGGTAGATGCACAGAGTCTTTTACCCAGAGTAGGGGAATCGAGGACCTGAGGACATAGGTTCAAGGCAAAGGGGAAAAGATTGAATAGGAATCCTTTTTCACACAAAGGGTGTTGGGTGTATGGAACACGCTGCCTGAGGAGGTAGTTGAGGCTGGGACTATCCCATTGTTAAATAAACAGTTAGACAGGTACATGGATTGTCAAGTTTTGAGGGATATGGACCATGTGCAGGCAAGTGGGGCATTGTTGGCGAGTTGGGCCAAAGGGTCTGTCTCCACACTCTTTGACTCTGACTATAAACCTGGGTATCTGTCGCTGCCAGGCAGCAACTCTGCCACAGTGCCACTCACTTGCACTTCATATTTATTTCATTTTACCACTGTGAGGCTAAGGTTGGATTGGATCCAGTTTGTGGGAAGTTAGTCATAGTGCCGTTACACTTAATCACTCTCCACACCCTCATGTGTAAGTTCCTGTGCGTGTTAAATACTAGATTCGGAAACTGCAATCTTTAACGACTTAATTAATAATGTCAGTAATCAATTTTGAGATGGCATAATCATGCATGTGTGGCGTGAGGTCTGGCCATTGTTAACACAATCCAAGATTTATCAAGGCAACGCAAGCTTAACTTAACCACTTTTTCCTTCAACCTATTTAGTTTGGCATGGAAATAGACCCTTTGCCCGACACTGTGATCCCCCTACACTAATGCTATCTAACACACTAGGGACAATTTACAATCTTTACCAAAGCCAATAAACCTACAAACCTGTACGTCTTTGTAGTGCGGGAGGAAACCAGAGCACCCGGGGATAAATCCACGCTGTCACAGGGAGAACGTACAAACTCCATACAGACAGCACCCGTAGTCAGGATTGAACCTGGGTCTCTGGCGCTGTAAGGCTGCGCTATTGTGCTCCCCTACCTCACGAGAGTTGAATGACGTTTTTGGCATTGCAAGCAAAGACTTCTATTTCCAAAGTCAGTTAAGATCGTCCAACTAAACCAGAATACTTGATACAAAATTCTCTCTCATCTCTAAGGCTCATTCACATCTCACGTCACCACTTCTAAATTAACTTAACTTACGTGAAGTAGTACTAGCTCTATCTTCATCCTACGCCTGTAGAACATTTTACCTCTGAAGGCGACAACTGTAAACTCAAGTGATTATCATGGAGATAAAAAGTCCTGGAAGAACTCTGCGGGTCAGGCAGCATCTGCGGAGAGGATTGGACGGACGGACGATGTTTCGGGTTGGAACCCTTCTTCGCAGGGGGGGGGGGGGGAAAGAAAGGCAGTGCGGGTCTAAACCTGGCAAGCGAAAAGTGGAGGAAGGAACTGCAGATGCTGGTTAAAACCGCAGACATAAAAAGCTGGAGTAACTCAGCGGGTGATAGGTGGATACATGTGGAGGGAGGGAAATGGGGGATGGGGTTGGCAGATGAGTGCGCGGAGGGGAATGAATGAAGGTGAATGGAGGTGGTGGGAGAGCAGGTAACGCACTGGGGTGGGGATGGCAAAATGATGAGAGGTATTGTGGATGAATCCGTTTGCTGTTGTAAATGAGTGCGGAGACTGGTTTGATTATACAATGCAATAATATATCAGAGTAATTGACCCAAACATCCTCTTCTGTTCCCAAGAGACACAAAATGCTGGAGAAACTGAGCGAGACAGGCAGCATCTCTAGACAACATGGACAGGTGCCGTTTTGTGTCGAGACCCTTCTTCAGATTCTATGCAGTAAGGATGGAACTTAATGGATAGATCTTTCAAAACATTGACACAGGTTCAGTGAGCTGAAAGAACTCAAGGTAGACAAAAATGCTGGAGAAACTCAGCAGGCGAGGCAGCATCTATGGAACAAAGGAGTAGGTGATGTTTCGGGTCGAGACCCTTCTTCAGACTCAAGGTTAGGTTCAAGTCTAAAGAATTTAGGCTACAGTCTAAAGAAGACTGAAACTAAAGTCTATAGCCTCCTTTTGCTCTGGTATTTTATTTCATTCACATGTTTAAACTATAATGTTTTATTCTTAATGTTTTAATGTGAGGAAAGACATTCTTGCCATAGAGGGAGTACAGAGAAGGTTCACCAGATTGATTCCTGGGATGTCAGGACTTTCATATGAAGAAAGACTGGATAGACTCGGTTTGTACTCGCTAGAATTTAGAAGATTGAGGGCGGATCTTATAGAAACTTACAAAAGTCTTAAGGGGTTGGACAGGCTAGATGCAGGAAGATTGTTTCCGATGTTGGGGAAGTCCAGAACAAGGGGTCACAGTTTAAGGATATGGGGGAAATCTTTTAGTACCGAGATGAGGAAAACATTTTTCACACAAAGAGTGGTGAATCCCTGGAATTCTCTGCCACAGAAGGTAGTTGAGGCCAGCTCATTGGCTATATTTAAGAGGGAGTTAGATGTGGCCCTTGTGGCTAAAGGGATCAGGGGGTATGGAGAGAAGGCAGGTACAGGATACCGAGTTGGATGATCAGCCATGATCATATTGAATGGCGGTGCAGGCTCGAAGGGCCGAATGGCCTACTCCTGCACCTATGTTTCTAATGTTATGTTTTATCCTTAATTGTTTACTGTACGTCGTGTTGTTACTTGCGAGCGGAGCACCAAGGCAAATTCCTTGTATGTGTACATACTTGGCCAATAAACTTATTCATTCATTCATTCATTCATTCATGAGTCCCGACCTGAAACATAACCTATCCATGTTCTCCAGCGATGATGCCTGACCTGCTGAGTTATTCCAGCACAGCGCATCTTCTTTTCTTAATTATTGTATGATTCTTGGATACTGAATTCAGTAGATTTATTGATTGCAGAGCATGGAACTTCAAACAACATGTTACATTAACCTGCAAGGTTAATTCCCGGGATGGCGGGACTGTCATATGCTGAGAGAATGGAGCGGCTGGGCTTGTACACTCTGGAGTTTAGAAGGATGAGAGGGTATCTCATTGAAACATATAAGATTGTTAATGGTTTGGATATGCTAGAGGCAGGAAACATGTTCCCGATGTTGGGGGAGTCCAGAACTAGGGGCCACAATTTAACAATAAGGAGTAAGCCATTTAGAACGGAGATGAGGAAACACTTTTTCTCACAGAGAGTGGTGAGTCTGTGGAATTCTCTGCCTCAGAGGGCGGAGAGAGGCAGGTTCTCTGGATGCTTTCAAGAGGGAGCTAGATAGGGCTCTTAAAAATAGCGGAGTCGGGGGATATGGGGAGAAGGCAGGAACGGGGTACTGATTGGGGATGATCAGCCATGATCACATTGAATGGCGGTGCGGACTCGAAGGGCCGAATGGCCTACTCCTGCACCTATTGTCTATTGTTACATTATGAAAGATAAAGTTATGAATCTAAGATCAAAGGTTCAAACTGGTCACATACACCTAGGTGTAGTGAAATGCTTCTTGCCAATGCAGCACATAAAGAAAGAATGCAGACATAACAGTAATAAAGAAATTTAAACATAAAAACATCCCCCACAATGGTTTCCATTATGAGGGAAGGCACAAAGTCCAGTCCCCATCCCCAGTTCACCCATAGTCGGGCCTATTGAGGCCTCCACAGTTGCCTCCACGGAGGCCCAACATTCCAGGCCGTTCTCGCCGGGTGATGGTGCTCCGGCGTCGGGGAAATCCTCACAGCGGCCTGGGAACCCTGAAACGGCCGCTTCCTTACTGGAGACCGCGGCTTCCGAAGCCGACAAGGCCGCGCCGGATGGGGCTCCACAACTGGTGATATCGCTGAGGCTCCCGATGAAAGGTCAGCGCCGCCGCCCGCAGCTGCACGCTCCTCAGACCCGCAGCTCCGCGATGTTTTTATCGACGGCCTCAGCTCACTGGAGTTCCAGCGCGGCGACCCGGGTAGGGCATCGCCCGCTCCGCGATAGCGCTCCAGCTGCTATGCCGCTGCCGACGTTCTGGCCAGTCCCCGACAGGAAACGCCGCTCCAGGCCCGCTGGTAGGCCGCGAGGACGGGTCGACAGTGCAACCCAGAGAAAAGCTGCCTCTCCGACAAGGTAGGGACCCAAGAAAAGCAGTTTCCCCCTCCCCCCCCCACACATAAAAAAGGCTAGAACTCCAGAACAAAAAACTCAACTAACTAAAAATTAAAAAAAAGAGAAAAAACGAACAGCTGCAGGCTGGGCAGCCATACCATACAGGACAGCGCCCCTAGAAAAGAGTGTGGGGGGTCTGTAAGCAGTGATTTACCTGTGCTGGTGTCCGTTCCTCTGTAAGGTATGTCGTAGATGCTTCCCAGTAATTGCTCTCTATTTCTAAAGGAGCTGTGCTGAATTTCGTCTGTCATGTGACGGCTAAACTGCCTCACCGATACCTGTGAAAAGAAGAAAATTAGTCCGAAGAAGGGTCTCGACCCGAAACGTCACCCATTCTGTCTTTCAAGAGATGATGCCTGCCCCACTGAGTTACTCCAGCACTTTGTGTCTATATTCGGTGTAAACCAGCGTCTGCAGTTCCTTCCGACGCAAAATAAATCACCATACCCAACGGAAAATGTCCATTGTTTACTTTCCGTACCATAGATTAATTGTTATATTACCAACAGGTTGACTGCAGTTTGCCACCTGTGGTGTTAAAGGTTACGGGGAGAAGGCAGGAGAATGGGGTTGAGAGGGAAAGATAGATCAGCCATGATCGAATGGCGAAGCTGACTCGATGGGGGTGAATGGCCTAATTCTGCTCATGAATACCGTGAATTAAGCTGGTCAAGATATTATTAAATTCTAAGGTTTGATGTACATGCAGACGTTCTTTGTGACTTTTCCTACATCTCTCTCTCCCTCTCTCTCTCTGGGTTCCATCCCGACTACAGGTACTGTCTGTACAGAGCTGATACATTCTCCCCGTGACCTGCGTGGGTTTTCTCCAAGATCTTCAGTTTCCTCCCAAACTCCAAAGACGTACTGGTTTGTAGATTAATCAGCTTGGTATACGCTGTCCCCAGTGTGTGGGTGGGATAGTGTTAGCGTGCGGGGATCTCCGGTTGATGTGGGCTCAGTGGAGGGCACATCATCCGAGGACGTACACTCCATTGAGGATAAATGGGGATCCTGTGGATAGGGTGAACTGTTTTAAATATCTGGGAGTCCACATCTCTGAGGATATGACATGGGCATCACACGCCTCAGCACTCGTGAGTAAGGCAAGGCAGCGCCTTTACCACCTCAGGCAATTGAGGAAATTCAGAGTGTCTCCGAGGATCCTCCAGTGCTTCTACGCAGCGGCGGTGGAAAGCATCTTGTCTGGGAACATTACCATCTGGTTTGGGAATTGCTCTGCCAAGGACAAGAAGGCTCTGCAGAGAGTAGTGCGTTCGGCCGAACGCACTATGGGAACTTCACTCACCCCCCTGCAGGATCTATACAACAGGAGGTGCAACTCCAGAGCAAACAAAATCATGGGAGACCCCTTCCACCCCTGCAACGGACTGTTCCAGCTGCTACGGTCAGGCAAACGCCTCCGTTGCCATGCGGTGAGAACGGAGAGGTTGAGAAGGAGTTTCTTCCCAGAGGCCATTCGGACTGTAAACGCCTTTCTCACCAGGGACTAACTGTACAGAGCGTTTTTCATTCCATTATTTATTATGTAAAAGAATATGTGTGTTATGATTGTGTTTATAATTTGTTTGGTTGTTTTGTTGTTTGTCTTTTGCACAAAAGTCCACGAGCATTGCCACTTTCATTTCACTGCACATCTCGTATGTGTATGTGACAAATAAACTTGACTTGACTTGAGTGGCCCGAGCGGCCTGTTTCGGCACTGTATCTCTAAACTAAACCTAAAGACAAGCCCTTGCAAGTACAAATAGAGATTTCTGAGCAGCTTACAAGCAAAATACAGGTCTGCCACTAATTTTCCGGCACCCTTGGTTCCAGCGCCTTGCTAGATTATCCATTTTGCCAGACCAACAGACTTGACGAAATGATGATACAACAATACACCTCTGACCCACTAACTGAACCATATTTTTTCCAATATGCCCGCGAGTAAAAAAAAGGTCGCCATAGAAAAAAATTGATACATTTTTACTCGTAGGTTTAGTCGTAGTAGGTCGGCATGTTAGTCGTAGGTAATCGAGGGTAGTCGAGGGTAGCCTTCAACATAGTCAAAGGGAGGTCCAAGGAGATCGAAGGAGGTGGTCTTCACTCTCCACCATTCGGTGTCCAATTCTCCCGAAGTTAGTTGTAGCTAGTCTTCAACATAGTTGAAGGGGGTCTTCAACATGACATTTTTTCCGAACTCTTCTAAACTCGCCAATTAGCTCGCCCAAGTGGGACAGCCCCTTAAGGAACTAAATCTAACTCTCTCTTGAAAACACCCAGCGAATTGGCCTCCACTGCCTTCTGTGGCAGAGAATTCCACAGATTCACAACTCTCTGGGTGAAAACGTTTTTCCTCATCTCAGTCCTAAATGACCGACCCCAACTGTGACCCCCGATTCTGGACTCGCCCAACATCGGGAACATTTTGTTCAAAGGAGATGCCGGATTATCAGTGGCCGGAAAATCGGTGGTGGACCTGTATTAAAAAAAACAAAAATATCTAGAAAACTCTGGGTTTGTATATAACCCCCTTACCTGTATCCCCTCTGGCCCGAGTTTGTCAAAAACGCTAACGCTGTCGTGGACGAAGGAGATGATTTTCCTGAAGTTCGCTTCCCCTACCGACGTCGAGCCGTCAATTATAAAGGCCAGGTCAGCCGTGACAGCACGGCAATCTGAAGAAGGAGAACGGTCGTTTAGTTTAGTTTAGAGACTCCTCTCACCCTTGTAATAGACTGTTCGAACTATTTCCCTCCGGCAGGCGTTACAAGGCCTTCTACACCCGAACGTCCAGACTCAGGAACAGCTTCATTCGCAGAGCTATAGCGGCTCTGAACCGGCCCTGCTGAGTGCCTCCCATCCCCCCTGGACTGTCTCCCTCGGATGGTCAAGTTGCACAGACACATCTGAACTTTAGTCTGTTTGAACTGTTTTGACTATTTTACTGTTTTTTTTACAATCCATGTTCTCGGGGTATCTAAATCTAAATTTTATTAGTTAATCATGTTACACTATATAAAATATATTATTATTATTATTATTATTATTATTATTATTATTATTATTATTATTATTATTATTATTAGAGATACAGCGCAGAATCAGGTCCTTCGGCCCACCAAGTCCGCACTGACCAGCGATCCCTGCACACTAACACTATCCTACACACATCAGCGACAATGCTTTTACATTTACGCCAAGCCAATTAACCTACAAACCTGTACGTCTTTGGAGTGCGGGAGGAAACCGGAGTTGCTTTCTATCCAAAAACTCGACTAAAGACGTCGCAAAGGAGCCACAAAACAAAAGGCTTGAAGCGATGTTCTGTTCATGGAATTTGTTTGAGAAGGAACTGCAGATGCTGGAAAATCGAAGGTAGACTAAAATGCTGGAGAAACTCAGCGGGTGCAGCAGCATCGATGGATTATAGGAAAAATAGGGAACGTTTCGGGCCGAAACCCTTCTTCAGACTCACTTGTTCAGAACAGGGAGGAAGCCAGAAGCTATGGAACTGTAGGCCAATTAGTTTACTATCCATTGTTGGCTCGATGTTAGTTAATAACCAAAACGACAGAGGTTTACCTGCATCTCTTCCAACCTCATCTATTGCGTCCGCTGCTCTAGATGTCAGCAGATCTATATCGGTGAGACCAAGCGGAGGTTGGGCGATCGTTTCGCCGAACACCTCCGCTCGGTCCGCAATAACCAAGCTGACCTCCCGGTGGCTCAGCACTTCAACTCCTCCTCCCACTCCGTCTCCGACCTCTCTGTCCTGGGTCTCCTCCATGGCCACAGCGAGCAGCACCGGAAATTGGAGGAACAGCACCTCATATTCCGTTTGGGGAGTCTGCATCCCGGGGGCATGAACATCGAATTCTCCCAATTTTGTTAGTCCTTGCTGTCTCCTCCCCTTCCTCAGCCCCCCTGCTGTCTCCTCCCATCCCCCAGCCTTCGGGCTCCTCCTCCTTTTCCCTTTCTTGTCCCCGCCCACCTCCGCCCCCGATCAGTCTGAAGAAGGGTTTCGGCCCGAAACGTTGCCTATTTCCTTCGCTCCATAGATGCTGCTGCACCCGCTGAGTTTCTCCAGCTTTTTTTTGTGTAACCCTGAATATAACCAAGATTTAACCAAGATGAATAGAATCAAACTAAGTCAACATTGTTTTATGAAAGGTAAATGAAATAGGCAACGTTTGGGGCCGAATCCCAAAGGAAATAGGCAACGTTTCGGGTCGAAACCCAAAGGGTTTCGGGCCGAAACGTTACCTATTTCCTTCACTCCATAGTTGCTGCCGAACCCGCTGAGTTTCTCCAGCACTTTTGTCTACCTTCTAGTTCCTGGAAAACAGGTTGTCTTAAATGAGATGTAGGTAGGAACTGCAGATGCTGGTTTAAACCGAAGGTAGACACAAAATGCTTGAGTAACTCAGCGGGACAGGCGGCATCTCTGGAGAGAAGGAACGGGTGACATTTCGGGTCGAGACCTTAAGAGAGGATTAGCTCGAGAGTCACACAGCACGTATCCGTGTGGAAATGTACACGGCTAGGAACGGTTTAGCGTGATATGGGACAAACGCTGCCAACTGGGACCAGCTTAGATGGTGCATCTTGTTCGGCATGGACAAGTTGGGCCGAAAGGGCCTCTTTCTGTGATGTATGACTCTGCGACCCCCCCCGTGGCTTGCGTATTAGAGAGCGAAATGACAGTCGCAGCATCCATAGAAAGCCTTATAAGCAGATGTGCGCTAAATTTCAAAATGCATTTGGAAAAACTCCAGTTGAATGAGCACAAATGACGAAGCTCGAACCTATGAAGATTAATGACAGTGCTTTGATGCACGTCGGGGTAGAAACACAGCAACAAAGACAGGAACATTCACATCAAGATCATCTGATTAGTTGAAGTCTGGTCAGGACCGTGATCAAAGCATCAAGCCAAAGATTGCATCCTTGGAATTGGATCATAGAAACATAGAAAATAGGTGCAGGAGTCGGCCATTCGGCCCTTCGAGCCATTCAATATGATTCAATATGATCATCTAAAATCAGTATCCCATTCCTGCCTTCTCCCCATATCCCTTGATTCCTTTAGACCCAAGAGCTATATCTAACTCTCTCTTGAATACATCCAGTGAAATAACCATATAACAATTACAGCACGGAAACAGGCCATCTCGGCCCTACAAGTCCGTGCCGAACAACTTTTTTTTCCCTTAGTCCCACCTGCCTGCACTCATACCATAACCCTCCATTCCCTTCTCATCCATATGCCTATCCAATTTATTTTTAAATTATACCAACGAACCTGCCTCCACCACTTCCACTGGAAGCTCATTCCACACCGCTACCACTCTGAGTAAAGAAGTTCCCCCTCATGTTACCCCTCATGTTACCCCTAAACTTCTGTCCCTTAATTCTGAAGTCATGTCTAATATAAAAAAATAATAAAAATAGGTGCAGGAGTAAGCTATTTGGCCCTTCGAGCCAGCACCACCATTCAATATGATCATGGCTGATCATCTAAAGTCAGTACCCCCGTTCCTGCTTTCTTCCCATATTCCTAGATTCCTTTAGCCCAAAGAGCTAAATCGAACTCCCTCTTGAAAGCATTCAGTGAATTGGCCTCCACTGCCATCTGTGGCAGAGGATTCCACAGATTCACTGGGTGAAAAAGTTTTTCCTCATCTCAGTCCTAAATGGCCGACCCCTTATTCGTATCATGGAACAGTCACAAAGCCCACTATTAGACTCCTTAAGATAGAGATCACAGAAAATGCAGAAATTCAGGCTTTTCAACAAAAAAACTCTGGAGAGAAATTCCCTCATTCAAATGCGTTTGTAGTTATAGACTCACTCAGCATGGAAACAGGTCCTTATGTGAAACATAGGCCTGCATTTGGCCCATATCCCTCTAAACCGGTCATATCCATGTACCTGTCTAAATGTTTCTTAAATGCTGCGATAGTGCCTGCCTCAACTACCTCCTCTGGGCAGCTTGTTCCATACACCCACCACCCTTTGTGTGAAAAAACTACCCTTCAGATTCCTAGTAAATCTTTTCCCCCTTCACCTTGAACCTATGAGCTCTGGTTCTCGATTCCCCTACTCTGGGCAAGATACTCTGTGCATCTACCCGATCTATTCCTCTCACGATTTTGTACCCCATTATAAGATCACCCTTCATCCTCCTGCGCTCCAAAGAATAGAGCACTAGCCCGTTGCAGTGTACAAAATGCAGGACGAAGGGAATAACATCATAGGAAAAGAGATAAAATAGATAAAAGGAATAGAGTCATAGAATGATACAGTATGGAAACAGGCCCTTCGGCCCAACTTGCCCACACCGGCCAACATGTCCCAGCTACACTAGTCCCACCTGCCCGCATTTAGACTAGGTGCAATCAGTGCAAGATAAACATAGAAACATAGAAATTAGGTGCAGGAGTAGGCCATTCGGCCCTTCGAGCCTGCACCGCCATTCAATATGATCATGGCTGATCATCCAACTCAGTATCCCATAAAGTCCAGTAAAATCTGATTAAGATTAAACATAGCTAATTGTAGTTTCAAAAAATAACAACACTTCAGTTTTCCACATTGATCATTTCTATTCATTATCTATAAAGAAATGATTCTCTGATTAGTTACTTGAAAGAAGCATTCGGTACACAAATGAATTGCATCTAGAGAGCAACACCGCCACCTTGTGGTTTGGAAACGAAGAGACAACTTACAACACTAAAAACATGCTGGGATTTTCATTATTGATCCCAGATACAATAGTATTAGCCCTGTCCCACTGTACGAGTTCATTCAAGAGCTCTCCCGAGTTTTAAAACAATAATCAAACTGGTGGTAAGCACGTAGAATGAACATAGCGGGTACGTCGGAGCTCGGAGTCGTCCCTTAGCGGCTCGGAACACTAACGGCAGGTACTCAGGAAACGCGGTAAGCTCGGGAAGACGCATGAAGATTTTTCAACATGTTGAAAAATGTCCACGAAAGCCTCGAGTAACTACAAGCGGTCATTACCGTAATTCTCCGAGTTCGAATCAGGGCCAAACTCGGGAGAACTCTTGAATGAACTCGTACAGTGGGACAGGGCGTTGAGAATCAAGTCTCCTGAGATGCTGGCTGACCCGTTGAGTTACTCCAGATTTTTGTGTCTAACTTTGTGTGTCTTCTTTAGGCCCCCTTTGGTCGCGGCTGACCATTGGTGTCTCCAGGGTCTATTCCCTATATGGCGGACGCCTGTGCGTGACTTTGTTTAACGTGGGGAGACTGGTGCACAGACAGCCACCACACGGTCCTTGACAGATCTGGGTCAGGATCCAGTGGCATGGAGTCCAAGACGACCGGAAACCCTTTTCTGCTGCAGCCTTCATCCGCCTTCCCAGCCGTTGTGACGCTCCACTAAGTTCAGCCATCGTCCTCCGCCTGTTCCACCATTGAGGTCTTAGTTGGATTGCTCTTTGTCAGAGACCTCCCCCTCGACCTTACCGCCATGGGTGGCCCTACCAGGAGCATAGCTCCAGACGGCATCGCTCTCAGGATCTCAGGACCACACACAAGCTTCTCCACCGCGACAAGGTGACAATTTTATGTGTATTGTTGGTATAAACCAGCATCAGATTTTCTCTGTTTTATACATCAGGATTTTGAACTCCGCAAACACTAACTAAACTATGAGCTGAGGACCATCTTGGTCGCTCTAAGGACTTTGGGATTTTTGCACTAATATTGAGTTTAATTCTATGAAGTTTTTGTTCATTGTGTTATCTATGAATATTATATATACAGGCCTGTTATTCTGTTGCAAGTAAGAATTTCATTGTTGCTCAGCCTTTGTCTAAACAAATGTTACACCAACAGTTCTGACACAGAAATACATTAAATAATAAAAAAAAATCTTACCTTTCAGATCGATTGGAGGAGTGCTGGAAGCAAATGTTGATCTGATTGGAAGTGGCACTAACAACAGGAAACAAAATTACACCTTAAAATATAATAATTGCAACACAAGTATATTCTTTGCAATTTAATTTTGTGTTCGATAATTTAGTAAGGACTTCATTTAATTTTCAATTCGAATTTTATCTCCCAAGAGGAGCTGCAAATCATAATGTTATAATAACGCATATTAAATCATGAGAGGAATAGATCGGGTAGAGGCACAGTCTCTTGCCCAGAGTAGCGGAATCAAGGACAAAAGGACATAGGTTTACGGTGAAGGGGTAAAGTTTAATAGGAATTTGACAATAGACAATAGGTGCAGGAATAGGGCATTCGGCCCTTCGAGCCAGCATCGCCATTCAATGTGATCACGGCTGATCATCCACAATCAGTACCCCGTTCCTGCCTTCTCCCCATATTGAGGGATAATCTTTTCACACAAAGGGTGGTGGGTGTATGGAACAAGCTGCCAGAGGAGGTAGTTGGGGCAGGGACTATCCCAACAGTTCAGAAAGAGTTAGACAGGTACATGGATAGGACAGTAGACAAAAAAAGCTGGAGTAACTCAGCGGGACAGGCAGCATCTCTGGAGAGAAGGAACGGTTGACGTTTCGGATCGAGACCCTTCTTCATAGGATAGTTTTGGAGGGGTATGGACCAAACTCGGGCAGGTGGGACTAGTGTAACTGTGTTGGCCTTTGTGGGTAAGTTGGGCCGAAGGGCCTGTTTCCATGCTGTTTCATACTACGACTCTAATAACAGTCCTCGTTTAATTTCATCCCTTCATGATCAAGTTTCAGTAATGTGGTATAGTGTAAATATTAGGATATTATTTGGGATATTATCCCAGAGTCTGGAGAAGGGTCGCGATCCGAAACGTCACCCATTCCTTCTCTCCAGAGATGCTGCATTACTGAGTTACTCCAGCATTGTGTCTATCTTAAGGAAATTATGTCTAGTGACTTAAGAGGCTTCTAGATGGGCAACTTGGATCTGCAGGGATAAAAATTATGTGCAGGCAGATGAAGTTAGTTTATTTTGGCATCATGTTTGACATGGACATTATGGACCAAAGGGCTTGTCCCTGAACTGTTCTAGATTCTAACTTGTACAATTCTATTTTTTCCATTCTAAACCATCCTCCCAAGGTTGAGGGGGGACCTCATTGAAACTTACAGAATAATGAAAGGCACAGATAGAGTGGATGTGGAGAGGATGTTTCCACTGGTGGGAGAGTCTAGGACCAGTGGTCACAGCCTCAGAATTAAAGGGCGCTCTTTGAGAAAGGAGGTGAAGAGGAACTTCTTTAGTCAGAAGGTAGATAATCTGTGAAACTCATTGCCACAGAGGGCTGTGGAGGCCAAGTCAGTGGATATTTCTAAGGCAGAGATAGACCAATTCTTGATTAGAATGGGTGTCAAGGGTAATGGGGAGAAGGCAGGTAAATGGGATTAGGAGGCAGAGATCAGCCATGATTGAATGGCAGAGATGACTCGATGGGCCAAATATCCTAATTCTACTTTGAAACTCGAGGCATTTTCCTCATTTTAATGCTTAAAGCCGAATGCACCAGGTAATCTGGAAAACAATTGTTGTTGCCATTAGAGCTGATGTATGTTGGGCACATTCACACAGTGGACTAAATGATCACACAATGACTAAATGAAGAAAGACTGGATAGACTTGGTTTGTACTCGCTAGAATTTAGGAGATTGAGAGGGGATCTTATAGAAACTTACAAAATTCTTAAGGGGTTGGACAGGCTAGATGCAGGAAGATTGTTCCCGATGTTGGGGAAGTCCAGGACAAGGGGTCACAGCTTAAGGATAGAGGGGAAATCCTTTAAGACCGAGATGAGAAAAACATTTTTCACACAGAGAGTCTCTGGAACTCTCTGCCACAGAGGGTAGTTGAGGCCAGTTCATTGGCAAAATTTAAGAGGGAGTTAGATGTGGCCCTTGTGGCTAAAGGGATCAGGGGGTATGGAGAGAAGGCAGGTACAGGATACTGAGTTGGATGATCAGCCATGATCATATTGAATGGCGGTGCAGGCTCGAAGGGCCGAATGGCCTACTCCTGCACCTCTTTTCTATGTTTCTATGTTTCTATGTATCAGTCGAGGTGTGACCCCAATCAAAATATGGATTAGCGCCTTGTTAAAATTTGTTACAAACTGGGCAGCTCAGTTGAAATAGACATAGAACATGTCTCAACTCTTTCTGCCTGATCTGCTGAGGTGTTTTATCATAGAGTCATACTGTGTGGAAACAGACCCAGAGGCCCAACTTGCCCACACCGACCAACATGTCCCATCAACACTAATCCCACCTGCCTGCATTTGGCCCACGTCCCACTAACCCCATCCTGGCCAGGTATGTGTCTAAATGTTCCTTAAACGTACCTGCCTCAACTACCTCCTCCGGCAGTTCATTCCATACACCAACCGCCCTATGTGTAAAAACAGAGGACGCCTGTGCGTGACTTTAACGTGGGGAGACTGGTGCACAGACAGCCACCCCACGGTCCTTGACAGATCTGGGTCAGGGTCCAGTGGCATGGAGTCCAAGACGACCGGAGACCCTTTTCTGCTGCAGCCTTCATCCGCCTTCCCAGCCGTTGTGACGCTCCACTAAGGTCAGCCATCGTCCTCCGCCTGTTCCACCGTTGAGGTCTTGGTTGGATTGCTCTTTGTCAGAGACCTCCCCCTCGACCTTACCGCCATGGGTGGCCCTACCAGGAGCGTAGCTCCAGACGGCATCGCTCTCAGGATCTCAGGTCCACACAAGCTTCTCCACCGCGACAAGGTGACCACAGAAAAGCCTCTCCAGCCTTTTGATGTTCAGTGGCTATATAGTGCTCTAATCATATTGAAGGTGAGAGGGAAAAGATTTAACAGGAACCTGAGGGGCATTTTTTCACTTAGGGGCGTTGGGTATATGGAACGAGCTGTCAGAGCAGGGAAGTTGAGGAAGGTACTATAACAGCATTTAAAAAACATTTGGACAGGTACATGGACAGGAAAGGTTTGGAGGGATATGGGTCAAACCCGGGCAGGTGGGACTAGAGTACATGCGGCATCTTAGTCAGCATGGACAAGTGGGCCGAAGGGCCTGTTTCCATGCTGTATGACTATGTCCTTAGGGGAATGGGATTAAGGGCATTGAGGGATACAGTGTCATGGGCAGCACGGAGGATCAGCGGTAGAGCTACTGCCTCACAGTGAGAGAGGCCCAGGTTCGATTCTGACTACAGGTGCTTGTCGTTACATAGTTTGTACGTTCTCCCCGTGAGAAACCTGCGCGGGTTTTCTCCGAGATCTACGGTTTCCTCCCACACGCCAAAGACGTACAGGTTTGTAGGTTAAGTGGCTTGGTGTAAATGTAAAATGATCCCCCAGTGTGTGTAGGATAGTGTTAATGTGCGGGGATCGCTGGTCGGCGTGGACTCAGTGGGCCCGTTTCCGCGCTGTATCTCTAAACTAAACCAAAACATGTGCTTCTTATAAATACAACAAAAGCTAAAACAAAACTTAAAACTGAAGGTGAATGATTTACCACAAGTTCATTCACTGAATGGGGCTTCTGCTGTTATCAGGCAACTGAATGATCCTACCACAAGCAGAGAGCAGTGCTGAACTACTATCTACCTCTTTTATGACTCACGGACTATCCTTTAAGAAGGAACTGCAGATGCTGGAAAATCGAAGGTAGACAAAAATGCTGGAGAAACTCAGCGGATGCAGCAGCGTCTATGGACCTTCGCTCCACAGATGTTGCCTCACCCGCTGAGTTTCTCCAGCACTTTTGTCTACCTCAGACTATCCTTGATCGGACTTTGCTGGCTTTACCTTACACTAAACGTTATTCCCTCATCATGTATCTATACAATGTAAATGGGTCGACTGTAATCACGTATTGTCTTTCTGCTGACTGGTTAGCACGCAACAAAAGCTTTTCACTGTACCTCGGTACACGTGACAATAAACGGAACTGAACTGAGCTGACTAAAGGGCCTGTCCCACTTGGGCGTCATGCAGATGGTGCGCGAAGATTTTGTACATCCCAAATTCCTGGGGCGCCGCGTTCGACCGCACGTCACTGCCTACGTCACCACGCACCATGCGCACGTCATGCATCGTGACACGTAAATGATGTTGCGTAAACAACGCCCAAGTGGGACAGGCCCTTAACTTGTATTTTCATGCTGTTTTATTCTTAACTTACATGTCGACTGAAGAACAGAAACTGGAGATCCTGTGACTTCTCGCAGTCTTGTGTAGACTGTGATTTTGTATTGACTATTGGGAAATAGATGATGGAAACAGTACTTGTTTGTTCCTGCGCGCAGAGTATTTTCTTGCACCTTTCCTTCTGTAAATGAACAGAGAAAAATCAAATTTAAATGAGAACCAGGCTGCTTACCTGGAGAATATAACACAGTCCATCACACAATCCAACCTCCCTTCCATCGACTCCATTCACACCTCACTCTGCCTCGGCAAGGCCAGCAGCACAATCAAGGGCTAGTCGCACCCTGGCCATTCCCTCCTCTCCCCTCAGGCTAAAGGTACAGAAGTGTGAAAACACACACTTCCAGATTCAGAGACAGTTTTTTCCCAGCTGTTATCAGGCAACTGAATCATCCTACCACAACCAGAGAGCAGTGCTGAACTACTATCTACCTCTTTGGTGACCCACGGACTATCCTTGATCAGACTTTGCTGGCTTTACCTGGTACTAAAGGTTATTTGCCGATCATGTATCTCTACATTGTAAATGGCTCGATTGTAACCATGTATTGTCTTTCCATTGACTGGTTAGCATGCAACATAGAAACATAGAAACATAGAAATTAGGTGCAGGAGTAGGCCATTCGGCCCTTCGAGCCTGCACCGCCATTCAATATGATCATGGCTGATCATCCAACTCAGTATCCCGTACCTACCTTCTCTCCATACCCCCTGATCCCCTTAGCCACAAGGGCCACATCTAACTCCCTCTTAAATATAGCCAATGAACTGGCCTCAACTACCCTCTGTGGCAGAGAGTTCCAGAGATTCACCATTCTCTGTGTGACCAGAATCTAAACCAAACTGGTCCCCATTCCACAATGTGGTATAGAGTCAGAGTGAAACAGCGTGCCCGCATTTGGCCCATGTCCCTCCAAACCTGTCCTATCTATATACTGGTCAAAAGGGCCTGTCCCACTTGGCGAGTTTTTCAGCGACTTGTGTTTCAGGATCGGCAAAATATTTTGAACATTTCAAAATCCAGTGGCGACAAAAATAAAGTTACGACACTTGAGGAAACATCGCCCGTCAATACGTGATCATGCCGCGTCACGCCGCGATCTCATACGTCAGTCAATGATGTCAGCAGTCGCCGAAAGAAATAATCGACAAATGGGACCGGCCCTTAACTGTTTCTTAAACGTTGGGATAGTCCCTGCCTCAACTCCCTCCTCAGGCAGCTCGTTCCATACACCCACCACCCTTTGTGTGAAAATGTTACCGCTTAGTTGCCTACGAAACCTTTTCCCCACCACCTAAAACCTATGTTCTCTGGTCCTCAATTCCCCTACTCTGGACAAGAGAGACTGTGCATCTACCCGATCTATTCCTCTCATGGTTTTAGCCACACCTCCGTAAGATCACCCCTCATCCTCCTGCGCTGCAAGGATTAGAGTCCCAGCCGACTCAACCTCTCCCAATAGTTCAGACCCTATAGTCCTGGCAACACCCTCGTTAATCTTCCCCGCACTCTCTCCACCTTGTTGAAAAGTTATTAAAAGGGGAAAAGGAAACAGTCGAGGAAAACAGGAAGAAAAACACAAATCTCAGCTTAAACGTGAGTTCTCAGAGCGAGTCTACCTGTCAGTGACTCCAGCACAATCCTGTAGCCAGAAGATCCAACAAACCCTTCCCACTGAGCGCACATGGAGGTGAACCGCACCTGGTTGGCTCGAAGATCCGTGACGTTCAAGTGTACTGCAAAACAGACAGAGAGACGTTGTCAACCTCAGGCAATAAGCCTCAAGATAAATATTTCTCATTGACACAGTTTAATGGGAACCAGAGTCAGGTCAAGTCACTTTTATTTCTATAGCACATTTAAAAAACAACTCTCGTTGGCCAAAGTGCTTTACATTGGTGGAGGTACTAACGTTATACAACAGTGGTTCATAGATTAAGTACATACATAAATACATACACATAGCCCTCGCTCAGAGGACGTCAAGAAAGGCTTGAGAGTAAAGATGAGTTTTAAGTCTTGACTTAAAGGAGATGATGGAGGGGGCAGTTCTGATGGGAAGGGGGATGTTGTTCCACAGTCTAGGAGCTGCAACCGCAAAGGCGTGGTCGCCCCTGAGCTTATGCCTAGACCGCGGGATGTTCAGTAACCCCAAGTCGGCCGATCTGAGGGGCCTGGAGGTGGTGTGGTGGGTGAGCAGACCGTTGATGTAGGTGGAGGCAAGGCCGTTGAGGGCGTTGTAGACCAGAGGGACAACTTGCCCACACTGAGGGTGGAGGGTATTTGGACTGAGCTGCCAGAGGAGGAAGTTGAGGCAGGTACCATAATAGTATCCAGAAGGACATTTGGACATGTACATGGATACGAAAGATTCAGTGGGATATGGGCCAAATGCGGGCAGATGTGTCTTAAGAAGGGTCTTGGCCCGAAACGTCACCTATTCCTTTTCTCCAGAGATGCAGCCTGACCCGCTGAGTTGCACCAACTTTTTGTGTCTATCTTCAGTGTAAACCAGCGTCTGCAGTTCCTTCCTACAGATTAGTTTATAGAAACATAGAAACATAGAAATTAGGTGCAGGAGTAGACCATTCGGCCCTTCGAGCCTGCACCGCCATTCAATATGATCATGGCTGATCATCCAACTCAGTATCCCGTACCTGCCTTCTCTCCATACCCTCTGATCCCCTTAGCCACAAGGGACACATCTAACTCCCTCTTAAATATAGCCAATGAACTGGCCTCGACTACCCTCTGTGGCAGAGAGTTCCAGAGATTCACCATTCTCTGTGTGAAAAAAGTTCTCATCTCATCTCGGTTTTAAAGGATTTCCCCCTTATCCTTAAGCTGTGAGCCCTTGTCCTGGACTTCCCCAACATCGGGAACAATCTTCCTGCATCTAGCCTGTCCAACCCCTTAAGAATTTTGTAAGTTTCTATAAGATCCCCTCCCAATCTCCCAAATTCTAGAGAGTATAAACCAAGTCTATCCAATCTTTCTTCATAAGACAGTCCTGACATCCCAGGAATCAGTCTGGTGAACCTTCTCTGCACTCCCTCTATGGCAACAATGTCCTTCCTCAGATTTGGAGACCAAAACTGTACGCAATACTCTAGGTGTGGTCTCACCAAGACCCTGTACAACTGCAGTAGAACCTCCCTGCTCCCACACCCATACAGTGTGGAAACAAGTCCATTCAGCACATCGAGTCCACACAACCAACAATCACTCATCCTTCGCTCCATAGATGCTGCCGCACCCGCTGAGTTTCTCCAGCACTTTAGTCTACCTTCGATTTTCTAGCATCAGCAGTTCCTTGTTAATCACTCATCCACTAGCCTACACAAAAGGGTTGATTTACAAAAGCCTATTAACCTACAAACCCACACGTCTTTGTAATGTGGGAGGAGACCGGAGCACCAGGAGAAAACCCATGTGGTCACAGAGAGAACACGCAAACTCCATACAGACGGCACACCCCTTGTCAGGATCGAACCGGGGTCTCTGACGTGGAACGGCAGCAACTCTACCGCTGTCACCCACCACCAATCTTTCGGTTAACAGCTGAATTAACTACCAAATAAATGTTTGGTTTTGAGTCAGCACCTTTGGCAGATGCCGTCGATAGTGGGGACATCTACCCATGGTGGACTGGGCAGTGTTCAACACTTTTCTTTACCAATCACCTTCATTCCTGGGTGTTCGAGTTGCCAAGCCAGGCCACGATAAATATCCACTTGACCGTACGCTGGTAGAAATTCAAGAGAGCGTTCGTCCACACAACAAATCTCCTCGATCTTCTCATGAAGATTGCCCTTACAGTTCATGTGATAGGAGCAGAATTGGGCCATTCAGGCCATCAATTCTACTCCGCCATTCAATCATGGCTGATCTATCTCTCGCTGCTAACCCCATTCTCCTGCCTTCTCCCCATAACCTCTGACACCTGTACTAATCAAGAATCTATCTATCTATCTCCGACTTAAAAATACCCATTGACTTGGCAATGAATTCCACAGATTCACCACCCTCCGACTAAAGAAATTCCTCCTCATCTCCTTCCTAAAGGAACGTCCTTTAATTCTGAAGTGATGGCCTCTGGTCCTAGACTCTCCAACTAGTAGAAACACATCCACCCTATCCAATCCAGTTACTACCTGTGTTATCATCACTCCATTTGCTCAAGTCAAGAATTTTATTGTCATGTGTCCCAGACAGAACAATGACATTCTTACTTGCAGCAGCCAAACAGAACGTGTATACATAGTACACTGTAAACAATGTAATAAACAAGAGAAAAAGGTTCAGTGTGTGGATATATACACACATACTGACACACACACACACACACATATCTATATATACACACACACACATATCTATACATACACACACACACATATCTATATATACACACACACACATATACATGTATATACACATACACATATGTCTACACAGCCAAATACATATACATACACATATATATACACACCCTCACACACATATGTATATACACATACACATATGTCTACACACACACAAATACATATATATACACACACACACACACACACACACACATGCCCAATACATACACATAAAAAACAAATAGACAAATAATAGTGCAGTTAACACTAGTTACGTGTAGTTACATAACTACATGTAGTTCAGAGCTTATTTAACGTTGTAGTGTTTTATAGCTTAATGGCTGCAGGGACCAAGCTGTTCCTGAACCGATGGCAGGGGTGAAATGAGTGCACTGTGCAATGAGGAAAAAGAGGGGCTTACATGTGGTGACTCTTTGTTGAACGGCAGGGCTCTGGCCATTTGTATAGACGGCAGTCACACTGACATTATATTCCTGGCCACTCTGAAGATCCTTGATCTCGATGGAGTCTCTACTCCCATCAGTCGTTATATGTGCGAGTTGATCTACGAACAAGAGGAAAACTCTCCATAACTCTCACATGCACAAACCAAGAAACAACATGGATTTTTTTGGAAAATTAATCTGGCCTACTTTTAAATATAAATTAAAATTTAACTTAAAAAATCTAACCTTAGCTGAGGTTCTGTCCGATTTGCATCCATAACCTAGGGTAATGCATCCTCAGCCTATAAGATCCCCTCCCAATCTCCCAAATTCTAGAGAGTATAAACCAAGTCTATCCAATCTTTCTTCATAAGACAGTCCTGACATCCCAGGAATCAGTCTGGTGAACCTTCTCTGCACTCCCTCTATGGCAACAATGTCCTTCCTCAGATTTGGAGACCAAAACTGCACACAATACTCTAGGTGTGGTCTCACCAAGACCATGTACAACTGCAGTAGAACCTCCCTGCTCCCACACCCATACAGTGTGGAAACAAGTCCATTCAGCACATCGAGTCCACACAACCAACAATCACTCATCCTTCGCTCCATAGATGCTGCCGCACCCGCTGAGTTTCTCCAGCACTTTAGTCTACCTTCGATTTTCTAGCATCAGCAGTTCCTTGTTAATCACTCATCCACTAGCCTACACAAAAGGGTTGATTTACAAAAGCCTATTAACCTACAAACCCACACGTCTTTGTAATGTGGGAGGAGACCGGAGCACCAGGAGAAAACCCATGTGGTCACAGAGAGAACACGCAAACTCCATACAGACGGCACACCCCTTGTCAGGATCGAACCGGGGTCTCTGACGTGGAACGGCAGCAACTCTACCGCTGTCACCCACCACCAATCTTTCGGTTAACAGCTGAATTAACTACCAAATAAATGTTTGGTTTTGAGTCAGCACCTTTGGCAGATGCCGTCGATAGTGGGGACATCTACCCATGGTGGACTGGGCAGTGTTCAACACTTTTCTTTACCAATCACCTTCATTCCTGGGTGTTCGAGTTGCCAAGCCAGGCCACGATAAATATCCACTTGACCGTACGCTGGTAGAAATTCAAGAGAGCGTTCGTCCACACAACAAATCTCCTCGATCTTCTCATGAAGATTGCCCTTACAGTTCATGTGATAGGAGCAGAATTGGGCCATTCAGGCCATCAATTCTACTCCGCCATTCAATCATGGCTGATCTATCTCTCGCTGCTAACCCCATTCTCCTGCCTTCTCCCCATAACCTCTGACACCTGTACTAATCAACAATCTATCTATCTATCTGCGACTTAAAAATACCCATTGACTTGGCAATGAATTCCACAGATTCACCACCCTCCGACTAAAGAAATTCCTCCTTATCTCCTTCCTAAAGGAACGTCCTTTAATTCTGAAGTGATGGCCTCTGGTCCTAGACTCTCCAACTAGTAGAAACACATCCACCCTATCCAATCCAGTTACTACCTGTGTTATCATCACTCCATTTGCTCAAGTCAAGAATTATATTGACATGTGTCACAGACAGAACAATGACATTCTTACTTGCAGCAGCATTAGGCATGTAAATATAGTACACTGTAAACAATGTAATAAACAAGAGAAAAAGGTTCAGTGTGTGGATATATACACACATACTGACACACACACACACACACATATCTATATATACACACACACACATATATATATATATATACATACACACACACACATATCTATATATACACACACACACATATACATATATATACACATACACATATGTCTACACAGCCAAATACATATACATACACATATATATACACACCCTCACACACATATGTATATACACATACACATATGTCTACACACACACAAATACATATATATACACACACACACACACACACACACACATGCCCAATACATACACATAAAAAACAAATAGACAAATAATAGTGCAGTTAACACTAGTTACGTGTAGTTACATAACTACATGTAGTTCAGAGCTTATTTAACGTTGTAGTGTTTTATAGCTTAATGGCTGCAGGGACCAAGCTGTTCCTGAACCGATGGCAGGGGTGAAATGAGTGCACTGTGCAATGAGGAAAAAGAGGGGCTTACATGTGGTGACTCTTTGTTGAACGGCAGGGCTCTGGCCATTTGTATAGACGGCAGTCACACTGACATTATATTCCTGGCCACTCTGAAGATCCTTGATCTCGATGGAGTCTCTACTCCCATCAGTCGTTATATGTGCGAGTTGATCTACGAACAAGAGGAAAACTCTCCATAACTCTCACATGCACAAACCAAGAAACAACATGGATTATTTTGGGAAATAATCTGGCCTACTTTTAAATAATAAAATTAACTTAAATAAAATCTAACCTTAGCTGAGGTTCTGTCCGATTTGCATCCATAACCTAGGGTAATGTCCGATTCACCCCAGCGGTATGAACATTGACTTCTCCAATTTCAGGTAGTCCTTGCTTTCTCCCTCCTTCCCCTCCCCTCCCCAGCTCTCCTGCAGCCTACAGTCTCCACCGCTTCCTTTCTTCTTCACGCCCCCGCCCCCCCCACATCAGTCTGAAGAAAGGTCTCGACCCGAAACGTCACCTATTCCTTCGCTCCATAGATGCTGCCTCACCCGCTAAGTTTCTCCAGCATTTTTTGTCTACCTTCTGCAGTTCCTTGTGACAACAATCACAATATCAGTCCTGAACTACTATCTACTTCATCGGGGACCCTCGGACCACCTTTGATGGGACTTTACTGGCTTTACCTTGCACTAAACGTTATCATATATCTGTATACTGTGGATGGCTCGATTGGAATCATGCATTGTCTTTCCACTGGCTGGTGAGCGCGCAACAAAGGCTTTTCACTGTACCTCTATACACGTGACCACAAACTAAACTGATCGACACTTACCGGAATCTGAATAGAAAAGCACAGAGAAGCCCAAAGGTCGTGCCTCGGGCTTTTCCCAAGTCACCCGGAAGTAATTAAAGGTAATATCAGTGATTCGCACGTTAGCCGGTGGAAGAAATGGCACTGCAGGAAAAGAAACTCAGTGTTAAACCCCTTGTCGTGCTCACTTTAGACTTTTTTTTTTAGACTCGAGGCTTTAGCGATACAGCGCGGAAACCTGCCCATCGGCCCACTGAGTACACGCCAACCAGCGATCACTCCGTGCACTAATACTATCCTACACACACTAGGGACAATTTACAATCTTTATCGAAGCCAATTAACCTACGAACGTGCACGTCTTTGGAGTGTGGGAGGAAACTGGAGCACCCGGAGTAAACCCATGAGGGTCACAGGGAAAAGGTACAAACTCTGTACAGACAGCGCTAGTGGTCTGGATCGAACCCGGGTCTCAGGAGCTGTAAGGCAGCAACTCTACCGCTGCGCCACTGTGCCGCCTATACAGGTAATGTTTATTTGAAATGACACTGGACAGGATTAAACCACAGCCTCGTGCAACACCAGTGACCATTCTCATAATCAAACACACATATCTCTTCCATGACTCCACCGTGTCTGACAGAATGTTTTTATTTGATGCTCAAGAACCCAGATGTGGTGGAAGGAGGGAACTGCTGATGCTTGGTCAAACCGAAGATAGACACAGAAAGCTGGAGTATCTCAGCGGGACAGGCAGCATCTCTGGAGAAAAGGAACGGGTGACGTTTCGGGTCGAGACCCTTCTTCAGACCCAAAACGTCACCCATTCCTTCTCCCCGGAGATGCTGCCTGTCCCGCTGAGTTACTCCAGCTTTTTGTATCCAACCCAGATGTAGTGGCAGCAAAGAGGAAATTAGTACCAGCATTCATTGCCGTTGCTCTCTGAAGATGACAGCAACGTTTGGCAGTTTATTGCAGAGGTCCCCAAGTTCCACTCAGTGATTTCTAGCACTTTTACAGACAGCAACTTGCAGCTTTCTCCACCACATTCTCGGGAATGACTTGAACGGATACGTATTTCAGGTATTTACAAATTGGTATCATTGTAAAATACCATGAAAATCCTACACACTTTTAAGACAGGTCTAATATGTGCAGAATGAATCAAACTTAATTCACAATTAGCAAATAGTTTCTTTATAAAAAAAAGTGATATGATGTATCTGTGTTGTTATGTCTATATATAAATTTATCAAGCTGCAAGGTAATTAATGCTGATGGGAATCTCTTATTAGGGCAGTGGGCAGGTGCTATAGACCTGCACGTGAAGGTAGACGCTCCCGCCCCCACGAGTCTCGGGCAGACGGGGCTCGTCAGCCTGGGTAGGCAGTCCATCTAGGAGAGGGAAAACTCTGATTTAAAATCTCCACTGTCCTTGTGGTCATTAAAAAGACTCCAGGAGTAAACCTCAAGAAAATCCGGAGTCGGGGTCCCTAAGGCAGTTTGTCGTTGTCTACAACCTCGCTCTGGCAGCTCCTGCGATGGCGCTGGTGCCAAACTGTAACGGCCCTGCTGTTCCTTTGGATTGATCAGCGACGTGGGGAGGGGGGGACATGCTGCATGGGCAACAGCCTGTCCTCCATATGACATCGCCCAGGCTTGCATCCGACCAGGAGGCATCACCCATGGTCAGTCATGACCGAGAGGGGCCAACTACTATTTGTAATATTTCATCTGCGTTGCCTATGAAAAACATGCTTAAAGATTTAATTGTTTTCTGGAACTTTGGAGAACTTGGTTTAATGATACCAAGTGGAGTGACTATTAAATTTGGATCAGGTTTGGTTTGGTGATACAGCACAGAAACAGGATCTTCGGCCCACCGAGTCCACGTTGACCAGCGATCCCTGCACACGAACACTGTCCTATACACACCAGGGACTGTTTCCAATTCTTACCGAAGCCAATTCACTTCCAGACCTGTACGTCTTTGGAGTGTGGGAAGAAACCGGAGCTCCCGGAAATAACCCACGTGGTCACGGGGTGAACGTACAAACTCTGTACAGACAGCACGTGTAGTCAGGATGGAACCCGGGTCTCTGCCGCTGTGAGGCAGCAACTCTACCGCTGCGCCACTGATTACCGACATTAGCAATCCCAATTTTGTGCCATTTACACTAAATGAAATTTGGTGACATCTCAAGGAGTTGCAGTTGCAGGAGTGAAGGTTTTCTTCGGGATACTAACCAATAATAACTGTGCTGTTTTGTAGCTGTTTTCGCTCAGGGGCTTGGACATTCAACACAGATAGGTGATTATTTACAAGGAATGGAATTTGTCAACTTTGCCAGGTGTTACCAGGTTTGATTCCACAATATATTTTCAGGGCTTTCCATCATCTTTCAACAAATCTTCGGAATTTCTACAAGATTTATCCTTTTTGTCCCTGTTCGACATCTGATGGAGACTCATACCAGATGCAAGTGGGACGGGGGGGGGGGGGGGGGGGGGGGGGGGGGGGGCCGCCGAGAAAACATAAAACCAGCATGGGGGATATTAAAACTTCTCGTCCGAATGTAGCAGTTTGCAGAAACAAAGTGAAACCTTTCCTGAAAATGACCAAGTTGCTGATTTGAACAAAATACATAATAAATACAGAGGCTCCGCATCTGTTAATTAGAAGGGTCTTGAACACCTTGTCTGGAGAGCATGCTGTAATTTTAACAGAGAAATTCAACAGGTGAGTCAGAGAGGGTGATGGAGTCATGCAATCATGCCCCAACTTTCGATTAGTACGGGTGTCAGGAGTTACGGGGAGAAGGCAGGAGAATAGGGTTGAGAGAAAAAGATAGATCAGCCATGATTGAATGGCGGAGTGGACTTGATGGGTCAAATGGTCGAATTCTGCTCCTAGAACTTACGAATTTATGAACCAACATGCCCCATCTACACTAGTCCTACTTGCCAGCATTTGGCCCATATCCTTCTAAACATTTCCCATCCATGTACCATGATCATCTTGATGATTGCATAATCTTTACTGTACTAACTCTTGTACACTCTGGAATTTAGAAGGATGAGAGGGGATCTTATTTGAAACATATAAGATTATTAAGGGTTTGGACAGGCTAGAGGCAGGAAACATATTCCCGATGTTGGGGGAGTCCAGAACCAGGGGCCACAGTTTAAGAATAAGAGGTAAGCCATTTAGAACGGAGATGAGGAAACACTTTTTCTACACAGAGAGTTGTGAATATGTGGAATTCTCCGTCTCAGAGGGCGGGGGAGGTCAATTCTCTAAATACTTTCAAGAGAGAGTTAGATAGTGCTCTTAAAGATAGCGGAGTCAGGGGATATGGGAAGAAGGCAGGAACGGGGTACTGATTGTGGATGATCAGCCATGATCACAGTGAATTGCGGTGCTGGCTTGAAGGGCCTATTCCTGCACCTATTGTCTAAAGATAGACACAAAATGCTGGAGTAACTCAGCGGGCCATGCAGCCTCTCTGAAGAGGAATGGATGACGTTTCAGGACCGAAGGGTCTCGACCCGAAACGTCACCCATTCCTTCTCTCCAGAGATGCTGCTTGTCCCGCTGAGTTACTCCAGCATCTTCTGTCTACCTTCGGTTTAAACCAGCATCTGCAGTTATCTTCCTGCACATCTTCACTGATCTCTCATTCCGTGCAAAATGACATCCAAAGTAGTGGGCAGGATTGTGCAGTTAAAGCGTTATTCTACTTACAGGTTTTGCCTCCTCCGGATATACTGGCCTCGTCACCTGAAGCGTAGACTGCAGTAATTGTCACATTGTACACCGTGTCAGAAATAAGTGGTTTTAATGTTACGCTGTTTCTCTTAACAGGTGTGGTCTGGAATACGAGAAAACATTCAAGACATGCTCGTTAGGAAATGGTTCATAACTGCCAAAACCTTTTTTTGGATGTAATTAAGATGTTCCATTTAAACATAGTCACACTTTTAAAGTCTCAACAAGTGCAAATCAAACGTGACTTTATGGTCACCACTGCCATCCGCAAAAATAATCAAATTGATTTCTGCAAAAGGTCTATAAGTTGAGCTCAATGTTTCAAAATGCAAGCAAAAAAATATCTAAAATAAAATTAAGATTACTGGAGAAACTCAGCGGGTGAGGCAGTATCTATGGAGCGAAGGAATAGGCGACGTTTTGGATCGAAACCCACTGAGTTTCTCCAGCATTCAGTCTACCTTCGATTTTTCCAGCATCTGCAGTTCTTTCTTAAAATTAAGATTAAACCAGACTTTTTGGCAGCCCTTTGTGTGGGGAATAATACCTTGGATATGCAGAACAAAGGAACTCGGGGGAGAATACGAGTTCGACACGGACTAGAAGGGCCGAGATGGCCTGTTTCCGTGCTGTAATTGTTATATGGTTATACGTTTTCTCATGTGGCAATAAAGTATCTTTCATTCATTCATTCATACCAGCCACATTTTTTTCCTGCCTCTCCCCTCCACCAGTTGTTTTCTGACCCCCACACACACCCACTACAATCAGAAGAAGGGCCCCAACCTGAATCATCACCCATCCATGTTCTCCAGAGAAACTTCCACACCTGCTGAGTTACTCCAGCACTCTGTGTCTATCATTTGCCCTTTTGTAAACGGGTGGGTAGCAGCTCACTTGCACTTATTGTAAATTACAGAGTTTAGTTGAATATTTTTTATACTTTTAATTTCTTTTAAGCTTAACATGGAAACAGGCCCAGACCAATCATCGACCATTCACATTATTTCTATGTAATCCCACTTTCATTTCACAGTGATTTAAAGAGGGCCAATTAACCCACAAATCCGCACATTTTTGGAATACGGGGGGGGGGGGGGGGGGGGGGGGGGGGGGGTGGGGTAAATTGGAGCACCAGAAGGAATTCCACACGATCACTCAGAGAACATGCAAACTCCGCATAGACAGCAACCGAGATCAGGATCGAATCCAGGTCTCAAGGCAGCAGCTCTACCTGCTGCGCCCTGATATTTTAACTTCCATTCATTAAACTAAAGTTTGGTATGAATATTATTTACCGTTTGACCAGTATGGTGCCCTGTAACTGACACGTAATGTACTTTGTAAAGTTGGACATTGTCGTTCAGATGGTCCCAGCTCACTTGGAGGCTCGTCGGTGTCTTGGCTTCGATGACAAGGTTTACTGGAGGATTTCTGGAATCTAAAATAACATACGGCACATAAATAATAAGTGAAAAAAAAAAAAAAAAATCGTCTGAGCTGAAAGCATTTTGACGTTTTAATTCTGATCTCACAATGAAATCGCAACCACGTGGACTGGGCTGTTCATGGTAACAACTCTTGGTCCAAAAGACACAAAGTGCGGTCCGCAAATAAATGGTCGGCAAGGTGGCGCAGAGGTAGGGTTGCTGCCTCGCAGTGCTTTCAGCGCCAGGGACCCAGGTTCGATCTCGACTACGGGAGCTGTCTGTACGGAGTTTGTACGTTCTCCCCGTAACCTGCGTGGGATTTCTCCAAGATGTTCGATTTGCTCCCACACCTCCAAAGATGTACAGGTTTGTAGGTTCATTGGCTTTGGCTTTTATAAATGTAAATTATCCCTAGTGTGTGCAAGATAGTGTTAATATGCGGGGATTGCTTGTCGGCCTGGACACGGTGGGCCGAAGGAGTTGTTTCAAGAGAGAGCTAGATAGGGCCCTTAAAGATAGCGGAGTCAGGGGATATGGGGAGAAGGCAGGAACGGGGTACTGATTGGGGATGATCAGCCATGATTACTTTGAATGGTGGTGGTGCTGGCTTGAAGGACCGAATGGCCTACTCCTGCACCTATTGTGTATTGTATATTGTTTCACTAAACTAGAGTTTGATCCTATCTACGGGTGCTGTCTGTACGGAGTTTGTATTTTCTCCCCATATTTCAAATAACTGCAAATTTGTAGGTTAATTGGCGTGTAAATTTGTCCCTAGTGTGTAGGATAGAACTGGTGTACGTGTGATCGCTGGTTGGCTTGGACGCAGTAGACGGAAGGGCCCATTTCCACGCTGTATCTCTAAACTAAACTAAAAATGTCCGTAAAATGAATCTATACAACATATACCTTTCTGAAGTCTGAGGGAGGGTCCCAACTCGAAACATCACCTATTCACCTATGGGGAGAAGGCAGGAGCGGGGTACTGATTGGGGATGATCAGCCATGATCACATTGAATGGCGGTGCTGGCTCGAAGGGCCAAATGGCCTACTCCTGCACCCATGGCCTCCAGAGATGCCGCCTAACCCTTTAGTGACTCAACCACTGTGTCTTTTTTTTTTGTAACCAGCATCTGGTCTCGCTAAAGAGTAACGCCTGCTTCAGGGTGCTGAACGCTCCCTCTCGTAATTGGACTACTTACACGTGTTATAACGCAGCACGATAGCGTGGCTTTCTGCCGTGTCGTTGTACAGAGCCGAGAGCGATACCTGATACTCTGTGTTCCTGGCCAGACCCTGCAATACCGCTGTGTTGGCGTTCCCTTGCACGTCCAGCTGTTGGCAAAACAAAAAGTTAGGTTGGGCGATCGTTTCGCCCAACACCTCCGCTCAGTCCGCAATAACCTACCTGATCTCCCGGTGGCTCAGCACTTCAACTCCCCCTCCAATTCCCAATCCGACCTCTCCGTCCTGGGTCTCCTCCATTGCCAGAGTGAGCAACACCGGAAATTGGAGGAACAGCACCTCATATTCCGCCTGGGTTGCTTGCGTCCGGATGGCATGAACGTTGAATTCTCCCAGTTTTGCTAGCCCTTGCTGTCTCCTCCCCTTCCTTAACCCTCGAGCTGTCTCCTCCCATCCCCCCCCCCTCGGGCTCCTCCACCCCCCTTTTTCCTTCCTTCTTCCCCCCCCCCCCCATCAGTCCCCCCATCAGTCTTTTGGCCCGAAGGGCCTTTCCATAGCTGCTGCACCCGCTGAGTTTCTCCAGCATTTTTGTGTACCCAGGAAGTTACAACGTGCTTTTCCGCATCTGAAGGGCGGCGCGGTGGCGCAGCGGTAGAGTTGCCGCCTCACAACGCCAGAGACCCGGGTTCACTCCTGACCACGCGCGCCCCCGTGGGCTTCCCCAGGTGCTCCGGTTTCCTCCCACACTCCCAAAGACATACGGGTTTTGTAGGTCAATTGACTTGAGTAAAAATTGTAAATTGTCCCTAGTGTGTAGGATAGTGCTAGCGTAGGGGGGTGGCTAGTCGGCACTGTCTCGGTGGGACGAAGGGCCTGTTTCTGCGCTGTATATCTCGAAACTAAAAATAGGGGGGGAAAAAATTAACATATCACAAATCGTCTCTCATATCTTATTCACTGATATTAACATCCATACTTCAGAGTGTTAACCATATACCAATTACAGCACGGAAACAGGCCATCTCGGCCCTACAAGTCCGTGCCGAACAACTTTTTTTCCCTTAGTCCCACCTGCCTGCACTCGCACCATAACCCTCCATTCCCTTCTCATCCATATGCCTATCCAATTTATTTTTAAATGATACCAACGAACCTGCCTCCACCACTTCCACTGGAAGCTCATTCCACACCGCTACCACTCTCCGAGTAAAGAAGTTCCCCCTCATGTTACCCCTAAACTTCTGTCCCTTAATTCTGAAGTCATGTCCTCTTGTTTGAATCTTCCCTATTCTGAAAGGGAAAAGCTTGTCCACATCAACTCTGTCTATCCCTCTCGTCATTTTAAAGACCTCTATCAAGTCCCCCCTTAACCTTCTGCGCTCCAGAGAATAAAGACCTAACTTGTTCAACCTTTCTCTGGAACTTAGTTGTTGAAACCCAGGCAATATTCTAGTGTTTAAGAAGGAGCTGCAGATGCTGGAAAATCGAAGGTAGACAAAAATGCTGAAGGAACTCAGCAGGTGCAGCGAAGGAAATAGGCAACGTTTCGGGCCGAAACCCAAAAGGGTTTCGGCCCGAAACGTTGCCTATTTCCTATAGCGGTGATTGTTCATTGGTGAATATTTCCTTTAGTGGCGATTGGTGAAACGTTGCCTATTTCCTTCGCTCCATAGATGCTGCTGCACCCGCTGAGTTTCTCCAGCACTTTTGTCTACCTGCCATACATCAGAGATTCACTCTAGTCTACAAAACCAGTATATGTTACCACTTTAATTGTGTCCAATTAAAATGTTGACGCAGAAAAGGTTCTTCTTGAAGCCCAGAAAGGTTGACTTCCACACGAACCTTTCATGTGCCACCATTTTAAGGGCCTGTCCGACTTTCCCCGAGTCCTCTGCCGAGTTGAAAGGACCTTTATAAAAAATAAAAAAATTAAAAAAAAATTAAAAAAAAGATTTTTGTGATCTACAAACTCCTAATCTCGACTATCTTTTCACTCGTGGACATTTTTTGTCATGCTAGAAAAAACGTCCCGCCTTACCCGATGCCCCAAGTGCCTACGGCTGGAATAACGAGCCGCTACGATATATCTACGGACTCCCACGGACCCGCTACGGACATTCTCCGAGTTGAATCAAGGGCCATTCAATGTGATACATAGAAAATAGGTGCAGGAGTAGGCCATTCGGCCCTTCGAGCCTGCACCGCCATTCAATACGATCATGGCTGATCATCCAACTCAGTATCCCGTACCTGCCTTCTCTCCCGTACCCCCCTGATCCCTTTAGCCACAAGGGCCACATCTAACTCCCTCTTAAATATAGACAATGAACTGTGGCCTCAACTGCCCTCTGTGGCAGAAAGTTCCAGAGATTCACCACTCTCTGTGTGAAAAATGTTTTTCTCATCTCGGTCTTAAAGGATTTCCCCCTTACCCTTAAGCTGTGACCCCCTTGTCCTGGACTTCCCCAACATCGGGAACAATCTTCCTGCATCTAGCCTGTCCAACCCCTTAAGAATTTGTGGATGATCGTAGCTGATCATTCACAAACTCGGGAGAATTCGTGAGTATCTCGGGTAAGTGGGACAGGCCTTTAATTGAACAAGCAGAGCAAATTACTTAGCTAAATGTAGAGTACAAACCTCATATAATTTTCCTCCACTAAGTGGAATCCATTTTATCTCGTACAGAGCAACATCATTGGAGGCGTGTTTCCATGTGATAGTTAGACTGGTGTTTGAAAATTCTGTCACTTGCAGATTCGAGGGGGACGGAACCTTGACTAACAGTTAAAAACAAAATAACATTCAGGACGTTATCATTATTCAAACGCAAGTGCCTCCGTTCAAATCACCTGTAAGCAACACTGGGCAATGATGTTAGTTATGCAAAGACGCACCTGTTTCCGTGGTGACGGTAACTGGGGCGGAGCTCAGGGTACCGTATATGGAAAGGACAGAAATCACATACTTTGTCAACGAGGTCAGGTTTTGCAACAGTACGCTTGTAATGTTCCCGCCAACTTCAGTCTGGAATTACAAACAAGCAGAAGTGAGTGTACGTTACGAAGATTCGATGCAGGTTTATTAATCTCACAACTTGGGGCAACACCGTGGCGCAGCGGTAGAGTTGCTGCCTCACAGGGCTAGAGACGAAGGTTCGATCCTGACCTCGGGTGCTGTCTCTACGGAGTTTGCAGGTATCTTATTGAAACATATTACATTATTAAGGGTTTGGACACGATAGATGCAGGAAACATGTTCCCGATGTTGGGGCGAGTCCAGAACCAGGGGCCACAGTTTAAGAATAAGGTGTAAGCCATTTAGAACAGAGACGAGGAAACACTTTTTCTCACAGAGAGTTGTGAATCTGTGGAACGAAATCCCAACTCAGTCCAAAGGGCAGCACGGAGGCGCAGCGGTAGAGTTGCTGCCTCACGGCGCCAGAGACTCTATTTCATTCCCAACTAAACTGGAGCGAGTCCAGGCCTTTTCATTTTTACTCGGCACGATCAAAAACATTCCTTATTCACGTGATTAGTAAGGGAGGTCATAGGTCATAAGGAGTAGAAGGAGTAAGCCATTCGGCCCATCAAGTCTACTCTGCCATTAAAACATTGGCTGCTCAATCTATCTCTTCCTCCCAACCCCATTCTCCTGCCTTCTCCCCATGACCTCTGACACCCGTACTCATCAAGGATCAAGGGAGTGTATTGAGCTTTATTTCATTTGAATTATGTGGAAGGAGCATCTCGTTCAGAAGTTCAGCCTGAATCTCACCTGCTTGGGGTCATTGCCACTGGCTGACACGTAGACGACACGATGTCCATTCACTTTCCTCGATGTTCTCTCCCAGCTCACCTTGACGCTGCTGTGATGGACGTCAGTCACGTGCACCCCTCGTGGTGGGTCCAGCGACACTAGAAATAAAAAACCTTCGTCTTCGGTAAAACTGTAAATTGTCCCGAGTGTGTAGAATAGTGTTAGCGTGCACAGGATAGTGTTAGTGTGTACAGGATAGTGTTAGCGTGTACAGGATAGTGTTAGCGTGTACAGGATAGTGTTAGTGTGTACAGGATAGTGTTAGCGTGTACAGGATAGTGTTAGCGTACAGGATAGTGTTAGCGTGTACAGGATAGTGTTAGCGTGTACAGGATAGTGTTAGTGTGTACAGGATAGTGTTAGCGTGTACAGGATAGTGTTAGTGTGTACAGGATAGTGTTAGTGTGTACAGGATAGTGTTAGCGTGTACAGGATAGTGTTAGTGTGTACAGGATAGTGTTAGCGTGTACAGGATAGTGTTAGTGTGTACAGGATAGTGTTAGCGTGTACAGGATAGTGTTAGCGTGTACAGGATAGTGTTAGCGTGTACAGGATAGTGTTAGCGTGTACAGGATAGTGTTAGCGTGTACAGGATAGTGTTAGTGTGTACAGGATAGTGTTAGTGTGTACAGGATAGTGTTAGCTGTTAGTTAGTGTACAGGATAGTGTTAGCGTGTACAGGATAGTGTTAGCGTGTACAGGATAGTGTTAGTGTGTACAGGATAGTGTTAGTGTGTACAGGATAGTGTTAGTGTGTACAGGATAGTGTTAGTGTGTACAGGATAGTGTTAGCGTGTACAGGATAGTGTTAGTGTGTACAGGATAGTGCTAGCGTGTACAGGATAGTGTTAGCGTGTACAGGATAGTGTTAGCGTGTGTACAGGATAGTGTTAGTGTGTACAGGATAGTGTTAGTGTGTACAGGATAGTGTTAGTGTGTACAGGATAGTGTTAGTGTGTACAGGATAGTGTTAGTGTGTACAGGATAGTGTTAGTGTGTACAGGATAGTGTTAGTGTGTACAGGATAGTGTTAGTGTGTACAGGATAGTGTTAGTAGTGTTAGCGTGTGTAGGATAGTGTTAGTGTGTACAGGATAGTGTTAGTGTGTACAGGATAGTGTTAGTGTGTACAGGATAGTGTTAGCGTGTACAGGATGTAGAATAGTGTTAGCGTGTACAGGATAGTGTTAGCGTGTACAGGATAGTGTTAGCGTGTACAGGATAGTGTTAGTGTGTACAGGATAGTGTTAGCGTGTACAGGATAGTGCTGGTGCATGGGGTGATCGCTGGTCGACAGGGACACGGTGGGCTGAAGGGCCTGTTCCCACGCTGTATCTCTTCAAGTTCTTAATGAAACTCAGTGACTTCATTAAGGTGAAGGGGGGAAAATGATTTAATAGGAATCTGAGGAGTAACCTTTTCACACAAAGGGTGGTGGGCGTATGGAACGAGCTGCCAGAGGAGGTAATTGAGGCAGGGACTATTGCAACATTTTAGAAGCAGTTAGTCAGGTACATTTGGAGGGATATGGGCCAAATGCGGGCAGGTGGGACTAGTGTAACTGGGACATGTTGGCCCTCGAGGGCAAGTTGGGACAAAGGGCCTGTTTCCACGTTGTATGACATATGATTATATGCGAGGGGGATCTCATTAAACGTGGCAAGAATGGCTGGCAGGAAAATGAAATGCCAAATGAAGGGTGGCTCGGTGGCACAGCAGTAGAGTTACTGCCTTACAGCGCCATAGACCCGGGTTCGATATGGGTACTGTAATACACAGTTTGTACGTTCCCCCCATGACCTGCGTGGGTTTTCTTCAAGATCTTCGGTTTCCTCCCACACTCCAAAGACGTACAGGTTTGTAGGTTAATTGGCTTGGTGTAAATGTGTTAGCATAAAATTGTCCCTAGTGTGTGTAGGGTGGTGTAAACCTGTATCTCCACGCTGTATCTCTAAACTGAACTAAATATAAATAGACAATAGGTGCAGGAGTAGGTCATTCGGCCCTTCGAGCCAGCACCGCCATTCAATGTGATCGTTACTGATCATTCCCAATCAGTACCCCGTTCCTGCCTTCTCCCCACATCCCCCGAATCCGCTATCTTTAACCATATAACCATATAACAATTACAGCACGGAAACAGGCCATCTTTAAGAGCCCTATCTAGCTCTCTCTTGAAAGCATCTAGAGAACCGGCCTCCACCGCCCTCTGAGACAGAGAATTCCACAGACTCACAACTATCTGTGTGAAAAAAAGTGTTTCCTCATCTCCGTTCTACATGGCTTACCCCTTATTCTTAAACTGTGGCCCTTGGTTCTGGACTCCCCCCCCCCCCCCCCCCCCCCCCCCCCCCCCCCCCCCTCCCCCCCCCCTCTCCCCTCGGGAACATGTTTCCTGCCTCTAGCTTGTCATCAGGAACATGTTTCCTGCCTCTAAAACCCTTAATAATCTTATATGTTTCAATAAGACCCCCCCCCCCCCTCATCCGTCTAAACTCCGGAGTGTACAAGCCCAGCCGCTCCATTCTCTCAGCACATGACAGTCCCGCCATCCCAGGAAGAGTCCCTCAGGCCGAGAAGTAAGGGAGCGCACCTGGACTCAGCGGTGGGTCCAGTAAGCGATGGGTTCAGAGGCCACACACACACACACTGACATCAGACCTCCAGCATGCTGCATGCATCTGCACTGTTCTGTGGATGGCAGTCAGGAAAGAGACGGTCCGTCACAGCTTGCTGGCGAGCAGTCAGCATAAACCGGCCAGCTGTGTACACGTTGTATAAAATATGCCATGGGTCAAGAATCCATCGCGACAATACACTTATCCAAAGTGAAATACTGCAGTGCTCCCAACTCTGGCCCTGGGAGAGCGCAAAATGTGTAGCCTCAGTTCAAAGGGACCTAATCAATAGAAACCTAAATGCTTCCATCAAGCAGTTGCTTATATTAGGAAATTAATCTGCCAATTTTCCAATGATGGATGATCGCACTAGACTTCTCAACTCCAAAAAATATATACAGCACCATCATCATTTATAGATGGAATTGCTGAGTATGTGGACAGCAACAATATTAGCAACCCATCCATTAGGCTGCCTTCTTTATGCTCCATTATTGGTAGAGTTTCACTATGTAGTGATTGAAATATTGTTCTTAGGCTGCATGTCGTAGCACAGCTATTCTCGAACCGAAAGGGGACAATTAGGTCCTTCCACTATCAATCGCAGAGCGCTGCTAACTGCACGGCTCCAAGTGAAGGAGATTGATTTTGTGAATATGAACCATCTTCCTTCCACACACAACAATCTTCTGGCACAATGAGCTGCTGGATTTAGTGTCATCATAAGGAATTAGGAGTAGGAATTAGGCCATTCGGCCCATCAAGTCTACTCCACCACTCAATCACGGCTGATCTGCCGCTCCCTCCTAACCCTATTCTCCCGCCTTCTCCCCATAACCCCTGACATCTGTACGAATCAAGAATCCCTCTCCATGCCTTAAAAATAACTTGGCCGCCACAGCCTTCTGTGGCAAAGAATTCCACAGATTCGCCATCCTCTGTTTAAAGAAATTCCTCCTCATTTTCCTAAAGGAACATCCTTTAATTCTGAGGTTATGACCTCTGATCCTAGACTTTCCCACTAGTGAAAACATCCTCTCCACATTCTCCCGCCTTTCCACTCGTCACTTTAATTTCACGTTTCAAGTGTTTTGTGGGGGTTTGTTTTGCGACTGTTGGCAAATTAATTTCCCTCCTGGGATAAATAACGTTCTATCGTATTGTATCGTAACCCCCAACACCTGTACTCATCAGGAATCTATCCATCTCTGCCTTAAAAAAATATTCACCGACTTGGCAAAGAATCCCACAGATTCACCACCTTCTGACTAAAGAACGCAAATTCCACAGCTGTGTTCGACACAAAATGCTGGAGTAACTCCGCGGGACAGGCAGCATCTCTGGAGAGAAGGAATGGGGGAAGCCCCAAGTCGAGACCCTTCTGCCGTCTTTCCAATTCCTCTGCGTTTTCAGTAGACAGTTTTTCCAGAGTAAATTAACTCTGTTTATTGTACAATCCACTGTCCCCATACAGTCTCCCACTGACTGGAAGGCATTACATTCGTGGGAGGCATGGCAACGGGTGCTGTCTCCTGGCAACGGGTGCTGTCTACACGTTCTCCCCGTGACCTGCGTGGGATTTCTCCGGGATCTCCGGTTTCCTCCCACACTCCAAAGATGTGCAGGCCAGTTGGTTAATTGGCTTCGGTAGGAATTGTAAATTGTCCCTAGTGTGTGTAGGATAGTATTAGTGTGCGGGCATCGCTGGTCGGCGCGGACTCGGTGGGCCGAAGGGCCTGTTTCCGCGCTGTATCTCTAAACTAAACTAATCAATCACGTATTTAAAGAGCAAATACAAGATTTAATTTACAGATACAGCTCGGAAACAGGCCCTTCGGCCCAACGGGTCCAGGCTGACCAGCGATCCCCGCACATTAACACTATCCTACACCCAATAGGGACATTTTTCACATTTATACCAAGCCAATTAACCTACAAACCTGCACGTCTTTGGAGTGTGGGAGGAAAGCGAAGATCTCAGAGAAAACCCACGCAGGTCACGGGGAGAACGTACAAACTCCGTACAGACAGCACCCATTATCGGGATCGAACACGGGCCTCCGGCACTGTAAGGCAGCAACTCTAACGCTGCGCCACCGTGACTGCCCGGAAACCAATCCCTCTGTGCGAGTCACTTCTGCCCCAGAATGGTCCAGAAACCTAAAGCCCTGCCCCTTACACCAACTGTTAAGCCACACATTCACCTGATCTATCGTTCTGTTCCTACCCTCACCAGCACACGGCACGGGAAGTAATCCGGATTTACGTGACCAGACTTACGTGTTGCCTGCTGCGCCGTTACTGGTTCACTCGTTTCATCTCCGTATAAAGCGTACGCTGTCACAATGTACTCGGCGTGCGGAGATAGCCCTTCGATTTCAATGTCCGTGTACTGAGCATCAACCTTGACCTGGTATCACAGAAATGTTGTGTAAGTATTTGTAAACTGTGCTAACCTCACCACAGAAGGTTGATAAAAATGCTGGAGAAACTCAGCGGGTGAGGCAGCATCTATGGAGCGAAGGAATAGGTGACGTTTTGGGTCGAGACCCTTCTTCAGACCGATGTGTGGGTGGGGGGAAAAAGAAAGGAAGAGGTGGAGGCCATGGGCTGTGGGAGAGCTGGGAAGGGGAGGGGAAGGAGGGAGAAAGCAAGGACTACCTGAAATTGGGATTATTTGAGAACAATTACACACCATCATCACCAGTCACAGGGGCTTCAGTAAAATTAGACCACATTTTCATTTTTAATCGATACTTTCACAGAGAAAAGTCCACTGATCTTACACAAACTTATCTTTAAGTTCAGTTTAGAAATGTCACATGCACCGAGGTACAGTGAAAAGATTTTGTTTGCGAGTTAACAAGTCAAAGAAAAAAATTATACAAGAATACAATCCTATCACAAGGTTTAAAAAAAAAATTGGACAGATACATGGTAGGCTAGGTTTAGTGGGACATGGGCCTACCATAGCAGTTGGGACAAGTGTACATGGGGCATGTTGGGCAGTGTGGACAAGTTGGCTCAAAGGGCCTGTTTCCATGCTGTACAACTTGGGTTCACTGTATGGAGGTTGTACATTATCCCTGTGACCACGTGGGCTTTCTCCAGGTGCTCTGGTTTCATCCCACACTCCAGAGACATACAGGTTTGTAGGTTAATTTGATTTGATAAAAGTTGTACGTTGTAGGATAGTGAGCGCATATGGAGTGATTGCTGGTCGGAGCAGACTCGGACTGCTGCATCTTTAAAGTCTAAAGTAAAGACTCTATGACTCCATGACAATCAAGTCGTGCATAGTGCAACGGTAAATGATAACGGCCCCATCATTTAGTGCAAGATAAAGTCTTATTATAGTTAGTTCATCTGAAGTTAATTGGTCTGAAGGAGGGTCTTGACTCAAAATGTCACCCATTCCTTCTCCCCAGAGATGCTGCCTATCCCGCTGAGTTACTCCAGCATGTTGTGTCTATCTTCGGTGTAAACCAGCACCTGCAGTTCCTTCCTACAAAGTTAGTTCAAAGGTCTCCAATGGGGTAGATGGGAGGTGAGGATCGCACTCTGCACAACCTCATATTTAATCCAGAATATTAAACAGAAATTTTAATGATACAAAAACAGAACATGAAAACAATGACAGTAAGACTGGTGGGAGAACTGGGATGGGGGGAGAGGGGTGGAGAGAGAGAGGGAAAGCAAGGGCTATTTGAATCTAGAGAAGTCAATGTTCATAACGCTGGGCTGTAAACTACCCAAGCGAAATATGAGGTGCTGTTTATCCAATTTGCGCCGGGCCTCACTCTGACAATGGAGGAGGCCCAGGACAGAGAGGTCAGATTGGAAATTGGAACGAGAGATAGCGCTGAGCAACCGAGAGATCAGGTAGGTAAGGCGGACTGAGTGGAGTCGTTCTGCGAAACGATCGCTGACCCTGCGCTTGGTCTCACCGATGTAGAGAAGTTGACACCTGGAACATCGGACACTGTAGATGAGGTTGGGGGAGGTGCAAGTGAACTTCTGCCTCGCCTGAAAAGACTGTTGGGGTCCTTGGACAGAGTCGAGGGGGGGAGGTAAAGGGACAGGTATTGCATCTCCTGCGGACGCAGGGGAAAGTACCCGGGGGGAGGTGGTGGTTTGGGTGGGAAGGGACGAGTTGACCAGGTAGTTGTGGAGGGAACGGTCTCTGCGGAAAGCTGAAAGGGGTGGAGATGGGAAGATGTGGCCAGTAGTGGGATCCCGTTGGAGGTGGCGAAAATGTCAGAGGGTTACGTGCTGTAGGCGACGGCTGATGGGGTGGAAGGCGAGGACAAGTCTTCGATTTAAACCAGCACCTGCAGGCCTTTCCTACACATGAAAACACTGACACTGTGAGGAAGATTACCTCCTTTCCATCGTCCACTTCATCACTCGAAACCTGCTCGTAAAGGATCAAATAATGGCTGGCATCATCTTGCGGCTCCCAGCTAACTCTCATGCTGTTGTGAGTGACATCGTAGATCAGGAGATTATTCAGGGATGGGAAAGATGCTAAAAATGAAGAATTAATTAATTTAAAACCACTCAGATTAACATTAAATGATGTAAAGAACTGTTGCTATTGTTCGGCATGGTGGCACAGCGGCAGAGTTGTTGCCTCTAGGGCCCCGTCTCAATTGAGCTATTTTTAGGCTACTGCCAGCGACGGTCATAGTCGTAGCAGGTCGCTGAAAAACCAACGACTGGTCCCCCCCTTCGACATAAAATTTGAAATAGAATCATTACTTTAACAACAAAAAAAACCCAAGTCAGCACCAGCGACAACCTACGCTAACCTGGCGATAACTACGACAGCGCCTACGTCAGGAGAAGTCAAGCTACGCTCATTAGCGTGAAACCCACTGTCGCCGACTGTCTCCGAAAAATTTTCAACGTGTTGAAAATCCAGCGGTGACCAAAAAGACTCTTTGGGCGACTGAGGAGACGACTCACGACCATACAGGTGACACCCCGACGACCATGTGGTGACAGGTCCTTTACAGTGCCAGAGACCAGAGTTCGATCCTGACTACGGGTGATGTCTGTACAGAGTCGGTACGTTCTCACGTGAGTTCCAGTTTCTGTTTTCCCCGGGAGCTCCAGTTTCTGTAAATTGGCTTCTGTGAATGTCCCTACAGTGTAGGATATAACTTGTGCCTGTGGCGATTGTTGGTCAGTACGGACTAGGTGGACCGAAGGGCCTGTTTCCACGCTGCATCTCTAAACTCAACCTTAAAGTAGTGATGAATGAGAGTTTAGTTTAGTTTAGTTTAGTTTAGAGATACAGCGCGGAAACAGGCCCTTCGGCCCACCCCGACCAGTGATCCCCGCATATTAACACTATCCTACACCCACTAGGGATAAATTTTACATGGAGTGTGGGAGGAAACCAAAGATCTCGGAGAAAACCCACGCGGGTCACGGGGAGAACGTACAGACTACGTACAGACAGCACCCGTAGTCGGGATCGAACCCGGGTCTCCGGCGCTGTAAGGCAGCAACTCTACCGCTGCGCCATCGTTACCGGTGTCATAGGCAGAATTTGCCCCACCATATAGTACACCATCTTATTCACAATGGGAATAATATCTCAGATTAGAACCCTTTACTATAAGGTGGTTTGGTAACGTACATGTCGTTTCGATGCCTCGAAGACCTTCACCATCAAAACCTTCGTAGACGGGGAACACTGCGATTTGATATTCAGTAAGGGAGTGTAGATTATCTAGGTTTACAGAGGACTCCGTTCCATCCACAATCACCTGTAAAATAACAGCAGCATTACCCAAAGTAAAATAACTCTAATATTACCAATCTAACATCTACGTCAAAACGGTTCCAAGTTTTCAAATTTATCTAATGATCCCACAGGAGAGGTCATTGTGAAAGGCTGGTCTTTCGGTGGGTTTGGTCGGCATGGACTTGGTGGGCCGAAGGGCCTGTTTCCACACCCTATATCTAAACCAAACTAGACAAACTTATTATATGGAATAATATGCTGGAGTAACTCAGCGGGACAGGCAGCATCTCTAGAGAGAGGGAATGGGTGACGTTTCGGATCAAGACCCTTCTACCTTCGATTTAAAACAGCATCTGCAAGTCTTTCCTACACATGTGGAATAATATGTTAGTCATGATACACAGCCATTCCATTCATTGCTTTGCAATTTTTATTATCTAACATCACAAATAAAAGTGGTTTCTTTTTTCAAGTTATTCTGATCAATAATTGCAAATGGCATTTTTGTTGAAATCTTCAATTAAAACCATATTTTCGATTTCAACATCTATTACTTTGACCTTGAATTAACCCTGGCTTGCAGCAACTGAAATAGGAAACTAGATTTTGTCGTTTCATCTGAATAGTGAGCAAAATTGTTCATAGGGTCATAAGTGAAAGAAGCAGAGTTAGGCCATTCGGCCCATCAAGTGTACTCCGCCATTCTGCACAGATCTATCTATCTCTCTCGACACCACTCTCCTGCCTTCTCCCCAGAACCCCTGACACCCGCACTTATCAAGAACCTATCAATCTCCATCTCAAAAAACATCCATTGACTTGGCCTCCACAGCCGTCTGTGGCAATGAATTCCACAAATTCGCCACCCTCTGGCTAAAGAAATTCCTCCTCATCTCCTTTCTAAAGGTACGTCCTTTTATTCTGAAGCTACGATTTCTGGTCCTAGACTTTCCCACCAGTGGAAACATCCTCTCCACATCCACTCGATCCCAGCCTTTCACCATTCGGTAAGTTTCAATGATGTCCTGCCAACCACCCCCCCCCCCCCCCCCCCCCCCCCCCCACCCCCCTTCATCCTTCTAAACTCCAGTGAGTATAGGCCCAGAGCTGTCAAACGCTCATCATATGCATTAACCCAATCATCCCCAGGATCATTCTCGGAAACTCTTCCTCTGGACCCTCTCCAAAGCCAGCACATCCTTCGTCAGAACTGGGGCCCAAAACCGCTCACAATTCTCCAACTGCGTTCATCGTGATACCTCTTCTGGATTTTCTCCGGTGGTTGGGTAATACATCACACGGTATTTGTTAGCTTGTTTGGGGCTGTGCGTCCAGCTAACTCGGAAACTCCTGGCCGTTATCTCAGATGTCACCAGATTTGTTGGGGTTGAATATAACATGGCGCCATTGTCAGCCTTGCGATGTCCACCTAACAATAGAGATGAGAAACAAGATAAGTAAGGTTTATTTTGCTTTCTCTGCCATACCACCATAAGACTATAAGACACAAGGGCCTGTCCCACTTGGCAAATTTTTTTCGGCAACTGCCGACGTTATTGACTGATGTATCAGGGTCACCGAAAGATTTCGAACATTTCAAAATCCAGCGGCGACAAAAATAATGTTGCGACACGCGAGGGGACACCGCGCCTCAATACGTTGTCACGCCGATTCACCACCATGTCACGCCGCAACTTTTTCGGTGAGCTGACACGTCAGTCAATGATGCCGACAGTCAGCCAAAAAAAAAAAAAAAATCACAGGCCCAAAAGCAGCAGAATTAGGCCATTCGGCCCAACAAGTCTATTTTTTCCCCTCAACTCCATTCTCTCTGAGGGCAGACAAAAAATGCTGGAGTAACTCAGCGGGACAGGCAGCATCTCTGGAGAGAAGGAATGGGTGACGTTTCGAGTCAACAACCTTCTTCACCCATTCCTTCTCTCCAGAGATGCTGCCTGTCCTGAGTTACTCCAGCATTGTGTCTACCTTTGATTTAAACCAGTATCTGCAGTTCTTTCCTACTCTCTCAGAGGGTGGTGGTGGGGTGGGGACATGGAACATGCAGCTAGATGAGGCACGGCGCGGCAAGATGGCGCACCAGTAGAACCGTTGCTTCAGAGCGCCAGAGACCCGGGTTCGATCCTGACCGCGGCCGCTGTTTGTAAGGAGTTTGCACGCTCTCCCCGTGACTGCGTGGGTTTTCCCCGGGTGTTCCGGTTTCCTCCCACACTCCAAAGACGTACAGGCTCGTAGGCTAATTGGCTTCGGTAAAGATTGTACATTGTCCCACGAGTGTAGAATAGCGCTAGTATACGGGGATCGCTGGTCAGCGCGGCTCAGTGGGCCGAAGGGCCCGTCTCCGCGCTGCATCTCTAAACTACACTAAACAAAAGTTTAGACAAGAGACAGACACAAAATGCTGGAGTAACTCAGAGGCAGCATCTCCGGAGAGAAGGAATGGGTGACATTTCGGGTCAAGGCCCTTCTTTGGGTCAAGGTACGTGGATAGGAAAGGTTTAGAAGGATCTGGGCCAAACATGGGCAAGTAGGACTGGTGTAATGGACACTTTGGGCAATGCTCAGCATGGACAAGTTGGGCCAAAGGGCCTCTTTTCCTGCTCTATGACTCATCTGGGATTCCAAGGAAGTGCCTCTTTACTAAAAAAATAGCAGGGTGATATTTGAAAGACACCATTGTGGGCTTTGACGTACATGAAGCAGCTGCATTTGATTTAGGATCGAGATTTGAATAATAAGGTCAAACCCAATTCTCTATACTCAGTCCAAAGACACGTCTCCAGAAGGCAAGTCAGTCCATCAACAACATGGAATAGCAATGAGTCGCATTGAATGTTAAGAAAGACAAGGAAGTTGAACGAGTACTTTTCACTTTGTTTGCCCTTGCCATCATCTGTCCACAAAGGATCTTTGAGAGTTTATCGCTGAGAGAGTCGAGAAGGTCGAATCCAAGGACGTTGTACACGTGGAGGTCAAGGGGATCGGATGCAATTTGTTTCAGCTCAGCCTCATCCGCATTCTTTACACCTAAAACGCAATAAAAACAGCCCCGTCAGGCATAGACATTGTTCTGTGTGAAGGAGATCGATGCTCGGGGAAGACTAGCCTACTGCCACACAGTAAATTGGACATATAACCTCCACCAATGTAAAGAACTTTGGCCAACGAGAGTTGTTTTTTAAATGTGCTATATAAATAAAAGTGACTTGATTAGGCTTGACTTGACATTCATTCACACAGGTGGCATTTAATTCCAAGCCACGAGTCTCGTGAGTTCGTGGAAGTGAAAAGTAGAAACAGTGAATAAAATAAGTTACTTAAAGACTGTGGTAGACAAAAATGCTGGAAAATCTCAGCGGGTGAGGCAGCATCTATGGAGCGAAGGAAATAGGCGACGTTTCGGGTCGAGACCCTAAAGGGTCTCGACCCAAAACGTCGCCTATTTCCTTCGCCCCATAGATGCTGCCTCACCCGCTGAGCTTCTCCAGCTTTTTTGTCCTCCTTCGATTTTTCCAGCATCTGCAGTTCCTTCTTAAATACTTAATGTCTGTGTAGCTTGCATGTAACTCAAATGCTAATAAAGATTTCGTTGTAAAAGACTAAAGATAGACACAAATTGCTGGGGTAACTCAGCATCTCTGGAGAGAAGGAATATAGATGAGGTTTTCAGGCCAGTCTGCACAATGGTTCCAACCTGGAACGTCACCTATTCTTTTCCTCCAGAAATGCTGCCTGAACCGTCGGGTTACTCCAGCATTTTGTGTCTATCTTCGGTATCAAGCAGCATCTGCAGTTCCCTCCTACACGTTAAGTTGTACGAAAGTTTGGTTGAGAGTCTTTTTGCTCGACGCATCAGTAGATGCCTTGTAGAGGTAATAGGGCCAACGTGATTATTTAGCTTTTCGGAACATCCATCAGTGGAATCTATCAGATCGTAGACCATCAGTGAAGTTCACCGGTTATAGGAGCAGAATGAGGCCATTCGACCCATCGAGCTCCATACTTTGCTGAATTCTTATAGAGAGTCGGAGCGCAGTCAGTCACAGGTGCTGGATGTTCCACTGGGGTGGGAGATTGTAACCTTCACGTGGCCCGCCCGGTTTTGACTAATTATATCAACCCGGCGTGCACAATCAAATAGAACAAGTTGTCCTACAACTTTAGGCTGTCCACGCTATACGCAAGAAGAGGAAGATGTTCCACTCACCAATGGCAAATATCTCCACGCCCGCGTTCTTCAGGCTTTGAGCCGATGAGTTGACGTCGTCCTGGGACTTGCCGTCGGTGAGGAGGATCAGGAACTTAGCGGCATCCGGCCGGGCGCCCGCCGATGGTTTGAGGGCGTTTCTGTAAATGTGGTCCAGGGCTAGAGCTAAGGGAACACAAGCGGTGAAATCCATCATCATAGTATCTACACGTAACCCCAGCCTCTACACTTCGCTGACGGCGGTGGTTCAATGGCTTAACTAAGAGGGTCCCGGCAGGGGGGGTGCGAGAACAAAGGGCTATGAGACCTTTTCTAACTTGGTCGTACTTTGGGCATTCATTGTATGGAGGAAAAAATAATTCACTCGATCTAGGTTCATTTGACAATCAAATATTATCGAGTAAATCAATGGTTCCTTTATTACCATGTGCACCAGGAATATCTGTGAAATTCTTTATTTCACCAGGTTTTGGCGGCATTACCCAGTCCCAGCCGCCGTTGGCCATAAAGATCCGTTGCTGCCGTTCCCGCGGACTGTCCTCCCAATTCCCCAGCCCGGCCAACCTCAGCCTTCGTGCCCCGGAGACTCTTCCCACAGCCGACCTTGAAGCCAATGAACCGACGAAAGTGGAAGTCTTTGGAATGTGGGAGGAAACTCTCACCCCGACGGAGATGTGTCGTATCTCCGTGCCCACTGCGGCCTAACATCGTGGAGATGGCGGCCTTTCCTGGAGGCCCACCCAAGCCGTGAGACTTTAACATCACGAAGCTTGCGATCCCTTTGCCGGGGATCGGAGCTCCAACCGTGAAGCACGCGGTCTCTGGGAAGAAGAGGCCGACTCACGAGCTCCAAGAGTTTCAACCACCCCGTCGCGGGACTTTCATCACCCCAAAGGGGGCTTTGATTGCCGGCTGCGGGGGCTTCAATCGCCTCGACTGTGTATAGTTTGTCTGCCCTGATCGCAGGAGAACAAAGAGGGAGAAGATTGGACTTTGTTGCCTTCCATCGCAGTGGGGAATGTGGGGAATCCACTGTGGTGGATGTTTACGTTAACTTTTATGTGGTTGTGTGTCTTGTAGCTTTTCACTTAGTATGGCAGCTCAAATTTCACTGTACCTTAATTGGTACACGCGACAATAAACTGACCTTAAAACCGGAGCTCCTGGAGAAAACCCACGCAGTTCACGGGGAGAACGTGCAAACTCCGTACAGACAGCACCCGTAGTCGGGATCGAACCTGGGTCTCTGGCGCTGTAAGGCAGCAACACTACCGCTGCGCCACCCTCCAACAATTCCTCCTGTATTATTGGCAATAATATTACCTGTGTAAGTGTTGCCTCCTTTGTAACGCATTCTTTGAATTGCTTCCAGCACCTCGTTCTTGGTGGAATATGTGTCAAGGTCCCACTCTGTCCGTGGTTCTCCACTGTACTGTATTAATCCTGCCATAAGCAGAATAATCATTTAACAGTCATTCCCTGAAACCCACTTCCCTCTGTATATCATCGTGACTGACACCTAAAGGTAGATTGAGGAACAGCGCTCTAATATTTAGTTCACGACCTTCCCCCCCCACTACAATCGGTCTGAAGTAACAGTGGTGCTGCAGCAAAGTTGCTGCCCAAAGGGCCTGTCCCACTGTACAAGTTTACCCAAGAGCTCTCCCGAGTTTAAAAAAGAAAAAAATCAAATTCGTGGCAAGCACGTAGAATGTACGTAGCGTGTACATCGGAGCTCGGGACGTCCCTTAGCGGCTCGTAACGCTAACGGCAGGTACTCGGGAAACGCGGTAAGCTCGGGAAGTTTTTTTCAACATGTTGAAAAATGTCCACGAGAGCCCCGAGTACCTACGAGCGGCCATTACCATAATTCTCCGAGTTCGAATCAGGGGAAACTCGGGAGAACTCTTGAATTACCTCGTACAGTGGGACAGGCCCTTTACAGCGAATGCAGCGCCGGAGACCTGGGTTCAATCCCGACTACAGCCTAAGTCTGCTCCTATCCCTTACGAACTTATCTTTAATCGAACTTTACCTTGCACTAAACATTATTCCCTTTATCCTGTATCTGTGCACTGTGGACGGCTCAATTGTAATCACGTTTTGTCTTTCCGCCGACTGGATAGCACGTGACAATAAACTAAACTACGGGTGTCAGGGGTTATGGAGCAGGAGCGGGAGAATGGGACTGAGAGGGAAAGATAGATCAGCCATGATTGAATGGCGGAATAAACTTGATGGGCCGAATGGCCTAATTCTGCTCCAAGAACTTATGAACATAAACTAAACTAAAAAGCAATGGGTTGAGGTTGTTATAGAGTCATAGAGTGATTCACCGTGGAAGCAGGCCCTTTGGCCCAACTTACCCACACCGGCCAACATGTCCCAGCTACACTAATCCTACCTGCCCGCGTTTGGCCCATATCCCTCTAAACCAGTCCTATCCATGTTCCGTACACCCAACACCCACGGTGTGTAACTCACCTATTCTAATTCCATCGAGACCAACATGGAAAGGTGTAATTAAGTTGGTCAGAAACTGTCGCACCAGCCGGAAGTTTGCTCTGCCAATACTCCATGATCCATCGATTACGATGATGATATCAGCAACAGCCCTTGCTTGGCACGTATACTGGGAGCCTGCAATGTCAAAGCAATGATGTTAATATATAATATAATATGAACATTGAATTCTCCCAATTTTGTTAGCCCTTGCTGTCTCCTCCCATCCCCCAGCCCTCGGGCTCCTCCTCCTCCTTTTTCCTTCGATAGAAACATAGAAATTAGGTGCAGGTGTAGGCCATTCGGCCCTTCGAGCCTGCACCGCCATTCAATATGATCATGGCTGATCATCCAACTCAGTATCCCGTACCTGCCTTCTCTCCATACCCCCTGATCCCCTTAGCCACAAGGGCCACATCTAACTCCCTCTTGAATATAGCCAATGAAGTGGCCTCAACTACCCTCTGTGGCAGAGAGTTCCAGAGTTCTTCTCATCTCGGTTTTAAAGGATTTCCCCCTTATCCTTAAGCTGTGACCCCTTGTCCTGGGCTTCCCTAACATCGGGAACAATCTTCCTGCATCTAGCCTGTCCAACCCCTTAAGAATTTTGTAAGTTTCTATAAGATCCCCTCTCAATCTCCTAAATTCTAGAGAGTATTAACCAAGTCTATCCAGTCTTTCTTCATAAGACAGTCCTGACATCCCAGGAATCAGTCTGGTGAACAGTCTCTGCACTCCCTCTATGGCCACTTCCTTCTCCCCGCCACTCCCTATCAGTCTGAAGAAGGGTTTCGGCCCAAAACGTTGCCCATTTCCTTTGCTCCATAGATGCTGCTGCACCCGCTGAGTTTCTCCAGCAATTTTGTGTAGCATGTTAATATACCCTCTCTCCCCTGACAGTCTGAAGAAACGTCTCGGCCCGAAACATCATCCATTCCTCCTCTTCAGTGATGCTGCCTGATCCGTCAGAGTTACTCCAGCATTTTGCATCCTTCCAATGTCATTACAAACCTTTAGATCATCAGTATGCTGACTTTGCAATTTTATCCTTATGTTTAAAAACTGTCAGGAAAAGATAGTCAATCCAGATGTTGCCTTAAGTGGATAGGAATTTGCCACTCCCCTCAATTATTCTTGCTCACATCTGGAGCTAGAGAAGTTTCATTGAAGATGTGGATACTTAAGGGGCACGACTGTCGGCATAATTGACTGACATATCAGGTCACAGAAAAAGTTGCAGCGCGATGGCGTACCCCAGAAGCAATTTAATGAAACAAGAATGGGACACAAGCTTTACATAAAAAAACGACTCAAAGTGCTGGAGTAACTCAATGAGTCAGGCAGCATCTTTGGAGAACATGAATATGTGACGTTAAGGATTGGGACCCTTTTTCAGAATGAATGAATGAATTAATAAGTTTATTGGCCCTATTCACATACAAGGAATTTGCCTTGGTGCTCCGCACGCACATCGTGACAGTTAGGAATGACACATAAAACATTAAACATTAATAATAAAACATTATTGATTAAACATGTGAATTAAATAAAATACCAGAGCAAAAGGAGGCAACAGATTTTTGGTTATTGAGTAGAGCTACTACTCGTGGAAAGAAAGCTGTTTTTATGTCTGGCTGTGGCAGCTTTGACAGTCCGGAGTCGCCTTCCAGAGGGAAGTGATTGAAAGACTGATTGGGATTGGGGTTGGTGTTGGTGGGGGGGGAAGCTGGAAGAGAGGAGGGGTGGTACAAAGCCTGGTAAGTGATAGGTAGATTGTGAGGGGGGGGGGGGGGGGGGGGGGGGTATCGATTGCGGATGGCTGGACAAAGGCCAGAGGTAAAATTCGTAACTCCTCTCTCATTATCTCACACCTATTCATTTCTGGTCCATGTCCAATCATCGACCGATCAAAACCCCACACCTGTATCCACCCATCACTTCCCAGGCTTTGTCCCGTCCCTCCTCTCTTCCAGTTTTCTTTCCACCATCACCACAACCAGTCTAAAGAAGGGTCCCCACATGAAATGTCACCTATCCATGTTCTCCAGAGGTGCTGAAGAAGGGTCTCAACCCGAAACATCATCTGGTGCCTTTTCTCCAGAGATGCTGCCTAACCCGTTGAGTTACTCCAGCATTTTGTGTCAATCTTCTCATGCTGCCTAACCCGTTGTGTTACTCCGACACTTTGTGTCTTTATTTTGTTCAGTATCTGAGCATCACTGTCATTGCCAGCAGTTATCGCCCAACACATACCAAATCCTGTAGGAATAAAACTTACACTCAACTTTGTGGAGATTTGAATAAGAGATTATTTGTTCTTCACTTGGCTCCAGATCACCTTCCACTCATCTATCAGAGCGCAACAGAAATTTGAGAATACATATTCATCATCTTTGAATTGTCCAATCTTGTCCAAAAAGTTACTGTTGATAGGGATGCAATTTTAAAGACAGAGTGAACTCTGCCCACTCTCCCTCTTTTAAGCAAAACAGCCAGACAGATGTAGGAAGGAACTGCAGATGCTGGTTTAAACCGAAGATGGACACAAAACGCTGGAGTAACTCAATGGGACCGGCAGCATCTCTGGATTGAAGGTGTGGGTGACGTATCTGAAGAAGGGTCTCGACCCGAAACGTCGCGGCAGTTCTGTCACTGTACGTCACGTTGTCACTTGCGGGCGGAGCACCAAGGCAAATTCCTTGTATGTGAATACTTTGCCAATAAACTTATTCATTCATTCATTCATGTTAGTGATGTGAAACCCAAATGAGTGAGTGATATGTATCACAGCTTAGTTTTAGTTTAGAGGTATAGCGCGGAAACAGGCCCTTCGGCCCACCGAGTCTGTGCCAACCAGCGATCGCTGCACACAAACACCACACATCCCACACACACAGGGGATCATTTACAATGTCACCGCTAATTAGTCTACAGCCCCTTTTTATTTTGGCCTATTATTTCTACCTCCACCTCTTCAGATGCAAACTGCTCACCTTGAGTTGGAGGTTCTTCAGGCACAGCTTCGTCCCTGCGTTTGCCCTGCCCCATTTTCCTTCTATTTTTAGGCAAGCTTTGAGTTGCATTTTTCGCTTGCGACGTTTCAGCAGCAGACGTGCTTGGTTTTCGCATTTTGTTCTCCGACGTCTTGTCCGACGACTTTCTTCGCTCAGAATTCTTCACTGAAATCATTAGAGGAAACGGAGCCTTATGACTATTCCAAACCCCACTGCAGAATCTTCCCCAATTCTCCAAATGAAAGCATAATCAGCACACGGACATGCCGTAGGATTAGCTGAGGTTGGCATTAACCCCATGGGCGATATGGGCGACACGATTGAGATGCCCATTTATTATCACCAGGCCTCCCATGCCACTCTAGTTTAGTTTAGAGATACAGCGTGGAAATGGGCCCTTTGGCCCATCAACCCAACACTGGCCATTGATCACCCATTCACACTAATCCTATGTTATCCCACTTTCTGCATCCACTCCCAACACATCATTGGCTATTTCCAATTAACCTACAAAATCGCACTGCACATCGTTGTGATGTGGGCTGGAAACCCTCATCACCATCATCATCATCATCATCATCACCATCTTCATGGTTGAAAACATCAACGGGCAGGGTGCCTTACAATGCCCTGTACGACGGTGATCGCAACTTCTACTGAAGTGTGGCTGGTCCGTTGGCTCGTTAGGAGCTCACCCGATCTTTGACAAGTCTTGTTTTTGGTCCTGCTGGGAAACCGACAGCCCCCTCCTCACCTGGCGAACCAGGTGGGGGAGACAGTTTGGTCGCCGACTATCCGACCATGGAGCAGGTAGCACGGGATTACATGGTACCCGTGGAAGGGGGAACTCCCCCCGGCCCGACAAGGAGAACATGCAAACTCCACACAGACAGCACCCGAGCTCAGGATCGGACCCGGTTTTCTGGTGCCGTGAGGGAGAGGCTCTGCCAGTTGTAATTGGGGGGGGTAATAGTTAGGAGACTGGTACACTGCTACGGGGAAAACCTGGCAGTGACCTACAAAGGCATCTTGCCATTAGCAAGACAATTCTTGGTCTGCACATCCAACATCCAATAAAAGATGTTATTAAAAACTAAACCTTTTGTTCATCCACAATTCGCAGCGAGCCCTTTCAGGACCGCTGGCTTGCCCTTCCATCTACTTTGAATGTCTGCTGTGTCTGTCACGGGCTTTACAGTGGCCTGGGTCTTTCCCGAATCGGGAGAAGCACTAGTACATGGAGCGCGCGGACCGGTAAAACATAGCAACTCGTGCAAGTGTGATGTAGGCAATAAGAATGCCAATGTGCGCTACGCTGCATTGATTCCAGTGCCAATCATTGGATTCAGTTATCATTAAAGAAGAATAACTTGCCCACAACATGCAGGTTTAGTTTAGTTTAGAGAAACAGCGCAGAAACAGGCCCACCGAGTCCGCGCCGACCAGCGATCCCCGCACACCAACAGTGTCCCACACGCGCAAGGGGCAATTTACGACTTTACCAAAGCCAATAACCTACAAACACCGTACGGCTTTGGAGTGTGGGAGGAAACCAGAGCACCTGGAGAAAACCCAGGCAGGTCACGGGGAGAACGTACAAACTCTGTACAGACAGCGCCCGTGGCCACGATTGAACCCGGCTCTTTGGCGCTGTGAGGCAGCAAATCTACCAGCCGCGCCTTCGTGCCCTGGACATCCCCGAGAGGAGATCAAACACAATGGTGATTGATGGCTGGGAATTAGTTGTAAGGGGGCAATAAATATATCATTGATCACCTCTGTCCACTCCCGTCTGCCTGGGCAGAGGGTCAACACCTCCTCTCTACGCTTCACTGTACTTTGTGAATCCATTGATCATTAGATTAAATGGAGTTTCCCCAGTTTCCTGGTCCTATAAAAATATTAGAGTCATAAAGTCATGCAGTGACACAGCCTGGAAACAGGCCCTTTGGCCCAACTTGCCCACACTGACCAACATGTCTCAGCTACACTCGTCCCACCTGCCCGCGTTTGGCCCATATCCCTCCAAACCCGTCCTACAAATGTACCTGTCTAACTGTTTCTCAAACGTTGGGACAGTCCCAGCCTCAACGACCTCCTCTGGCAGCTCATTCTTGTACTTTGTCCACCTACCTTTCCTGGATTGTGCTCCGTGTATCATTTCTGTGTGATTCAGGCTCATCGTATTGCTTGTAGGAATGCCAAGGTCGATGCGAGTCCCATTCTCCACCGCTGACCCCATGATCCTTCCATTTTGTTTCTTCTTGTGAGCTTTCTTTGAACGGTGTTCTTTTAGGACATTGACTAAAATGAAAAAATGTAAGATGGATCACAAAGAAGTAAGATGGCAAATAGTAACTGATGCATAAATGAAACATTCCATGCAAACTATCAGCCCATGTTGTAGTGGCGTTTGCCATTCCAAAGATTAGAGTATAGTACAGAGTGGAGTGAAAAGTACCATGTTAGCGCCTAATTAAAAAGTGCAGCAAAGTGCAAAGTACTGGAGAAGGATGAGAGGGGATCTTATTGAAACATATAAAATTATTAAGGGTTTGGACACGATAAAGGCAGGAAACGTGTTCCCGATGTTGGGGGAGTCCAGAACCAGAGGCCATAGTTTAAGAATAAGGGGTAAGCCATTAGAACGGAGATGAGGAAACACTTTTTCTCACAGAGAGTTGTGAGTCTGTGGAATTCTCTGCCTCAGAGGGCAGTGGAGGCCGGTTCTCTGGATACTTTCAAGAGAGAGCTAGATAGGGCTCTTAAAGATAGCAGTCAGGGGATATGGGGAGAAGGTAGGAACGGGGTACTTATTGGGGATGATCAGCCATGATCACATTGGATGGCGGTGCTGGCTCGAGGGGCCGAATGGCCTACTCATGCACCTATTGTCTATCTCAACAGGCCAGGCAGCATCTATAGAGGGAATGGACAACCGATGTTTCGGTTCCGGACCCTCCTTCAATCCCAACCCAAAGCATTGCCTGTTCATTTCCTCCACAGATGCTGCCTGACATTCCCAGTTACTCCAGCACTTTGCGTTTTGCTCTAGATTCCAGCATCTGCAGTTCCTTGGTATACAACATGCAGCCCGTTTCACAAAATTGTTAGAAACTATATACACATACAAATTACCCCAGTGGTAAGAAACATATATGTTGCACCACATACAATGAAGCACCAAGTCACACCAGAGATAGCACAAATATTGAAGACATTGGTAGCAGGGTGGCACAGCGGTAGAGTTGCTGCCTCACAGCGCCAGAGACCTGGGTCCGATCGTGAGCACTGGTGCTGTCGGTACATGGTTAGTACATTCTTCCTGCGAACCTGCGTGGGGTTTCTTTTCTGGCTGTTTTGATTTCCTGCCACCTACAAACCTGTACGTCTTTAGGATGTGGGAGGAAACCGGAGCACCCGGAGGAAACCCACTCGGTCACAGGGAGAACATGCAAACTCCACACAGTACCCGAGGTCAGGATCGAACACGGTTTTCTGACGCTGTAGGGTACAGCTCCACCAGCTGTGCCGCCTTCAGTTTGAATTAATTATTTCAGAAAGTAAGTAGATTCATTTCATTTCAGTTTCACAAGTCGCAGGTCATAAGTGATAGGAGCAGAATTAGGCCAGTCAGCCCATCAAGTCTACTCCATCATTCAATCATGGCTGATCTAGCTCTCCCACTGAACCCCATTCTCCTGACTTCCCCCAACACCCACACTAATCACAAATCTATCTACCTCTGCCTTAAAAATCTCCATTGACTTGGCCTCCACAGCCTTCTGTGGCAAAGAATTCCGCAGATTCACCACCCTCCGACTAAAGAAATTCCTCCTCATCTCCTTCCTAAAGGTACATTTTTAGGACTACAGGTCACAGCCTTAGAATTAGACTCTCCTACTAGTAGAAACATCCTCTCCAGATCCATTCTTTCCAAGCCTTTCACTATGTTTCAATGAGGTTCCTCTCATCCTTCTAAACTCCAGTGAGTGCAGTCCCAGAGCTGACAAATACTCAAAATGGAGTCAACCTAGAATGTGATTTGTTTTTGTGGATTGCAAGTTAATTTCTTTTTTTTTTTTTTTATATTTTATTTTATTAGAAGTAAGCACATGGCACCAAAGTGCCTAATATATATTTTCATAATACATTTTATGTACAACTTCTTTTTTTTTTGTTACATTGAAAAAAGATGAGAATAAGAAAAAGAAGTTAGATAGTAAAGGATAGAAAAATGTGAAATATATAGTGTGTGAAGAAAGAAAACGAGTAAATGAAGAAAGTTGAGAGAGAAAATAGTGAAAAGAAAAGGAGATCATTATTTATAGTCTTGACCAACCCTCGTCCAGTCCTGAAACAGTTATTTTTTACAATTGTGTTGCACCATATGATTCCAAAAAAACGACGAATGGAGACCAACTCGTTATGAATTGGTCTGATTTATCCATTAGGAGGAATCGCATTTCCTCAAGATGAGCGGTGTCCAACATACAAGTTAATTTCTTACTGATAAACTTCCTCTTGGCATAATGTTGTTCGCGAATCCCATTGATCAGTAATATCTGAAGAGTGTACTCTTGCGTGGGAGAAAGACCCACAACAGTTGCTTTTGC